>NW_026715325.1:0-40493 GCF_029784015.1 Lycium ferocissimum | reverse complement strand
TAACTTCACGTATGTGATTCATATAACTTGTCACATGTCCGAAAAAAATCTCAATGTGCGGGCCCCATCTCAACTTACAAATAATCCGGCGTACAAAGCACGGGATACGATACTATCAACGAGAGTTTAAATTACGTAGCTACAACATGATTGTCAATTTTGAGGAAGCACGTGTCACGCCTATACTCCAAAAATGAGGGGTATAACATCCTCCCCCCTTTAGAACATTAGTCCTCGAATGTTAAATTAGCCTATATAGGGACTCATACGCATTTTGGGGAGTTTCTTTTTATGGTTATCACATACAACTCATGCACTAATCGACCCAATCAAATAAGGAATTCAGAGTACCCATAGGAAATTTTTCCAGTGCTAGCAACCATTCTACTGCCTACATCTTAACCTCTGATCCCGAATAGCCGTACTATCCTCCACGATGTCTCCGTGAGCTACTTGTTATTTTCCTTTATCATATTTCCTCCTAAAGTCTCCATTTCCCAATATCACGTTATTGGATACTTACGATTAATCCTCGATGCCATCTGAGCTATTACCTTGACTTCTATTCCTTTACTGTGGCTCTTCGATTTCCCTAGCTTGTCTCGAATAACGAACTTCACCTCGGCCCACACATTTGTATCCGGGACATTGTCGCATCGATTGTCTTCGTCTTACACTTGTATCTCTCCCTCGTTTCCCCCGCTTTAGGGTGTGTACTTATGCTATCGCCCAACTCTACTTTGCCCCTAAATCCGTATTTCCAATCTTAATTAGATAGCACACTTATTCCGACATTTTTAATTCCTTTGCCTTCCGTCTACTCGCTTTCTTTCTTTTCCAAACATCGTAGTATTAGGACTTTCCAAGCTTATCTTGTAGTGAAAGAAACATCAACTTGCCTCGTAACATTTGCACCTTTATATATATATTTCCACTTGAACCTTGTTGCTCCGTCCGATTGGTGCCTTCCATATCTTGCCACGTTGATTTCGGAATACATATATCATTTGATCTAATCATGTGCGAGGATATCTGTGCATACCTATGCACACTTATAGCCCCTACTATCTTGCTTACAAGATATCTCCAAACACTTATTCAATTCACCCAAATTCTAGAGCCGCGTTTGTTACATCCGAGTTTTCATAAGTTGGAAGGCATTAGAGGTTAAATAGACGTAGTAACGGAATAAGATTGATGAATTTTGAAACTGTTATATATGGTCTTGATATGGTATTTTCTTTTGGGTAAAACTCCCTTGAGTAAATATTTGATAAGTATGATTTTCTATAGCTATTACTATTACTACTTCTTGGATACATTTTAAATTATATGTGCGGTGTGAGGACATTTATAAATGAGATTTTATTTGTTATGAGAATATAAATTAATTTCTCTTTATGAAAAGTTATCTTTTTCCATTTTGAGAATTTATAGTACAAAAATTTGTAATCTCCATATTAGGTTGAGAAAAGATTATAATTTGACAAGTATATTTTCTAGATGTATTAGTTTTTTGTGAAATACGTGTATGTCTTAAGTTTATATATGATATTTCAATAACATAAGTTTTGGAAGTTTATGTATTTGGAAGGAATATTAAAATATTAGTGTATTGGATTATTTTCCACCGACAAGAACTTGCAAAGTATACCTTATGACTTTACTTTTTATATTAAAATAATTGGAGAAGGCGCATGATATCATCCACGTTACCACATGGATTTTGGACATGTATTGGACATCATCACTACCTATTCATCCTTCAGAAGTAAGAAATTTGTGACTAGAATCTTTTTTGATAAGTTTCCATCCGACTCCATAACATCCTTTCCGTATAAATATGAAGTTTACATTTGATAGTTATAAAAAGAAAAAGGTGCTGCCACCATTTGTTCTCCATATACATTTGTATATATACACACATATATCATGAGCTATATCAAGTACCCCTTAGGATTAGAAAACATTTAATATATCTGTCCTCTTCAAATAGTTACGTTTGGTGCATATAAAGTTAGTTTTCACCTATAATCCATTGAACGTTTTAGTTCCCATCAAGGTTAAACATCAATCGGAAAGATTGATTCATGGTAAGCATTCAAAGATGGGATTGAGGTATGTACGGCTTATCTTCTATTTTCATATGGGCATTTTACCATGTTTTAAGATAAGGACTCACCGGACGGTGATCGGAAGCCGTGAGTTCAAGTTGTAGCATTTGTATATATATAGGTTATGGGTTGTTTCTTATGATATTGAGACAAGAGGGGTTTAGTAGCTCGTGTAAAGCTTGTTTTGTTAGTAAAAGGAGGTCGAGTGTGAAGTGTACCATTATATACAGCCTGGGGAGCTCGTCTCCTTTTTATTGCTTGACGATAGTGTTAGCATAGATGTGGTATTTTGTTGATCTGTTTTTGTGTTGTTATGCGTCATGAAATTGAAAGAAGAAAGTGTACAAAGTAGGTACATGAAGTGTATATTGAAATTTGTCTTGGTGCATACTTGTATATCGATGATTTGAGTCTAGAAATGGTTCAAAGAGGTTGTTGTTGATGTTGTTAATATGGTTGTTGGTATTTTTGTTGATGATATTAACCGAGTTGAATTCTCGGGGTCGTTGAATTTATAGGGGAGGTGCTGCCCAAATTTTCGTAGATAAAGCGATGGCTTGGAATTAAATTCTTCGATGCTTATGACTAATGTTCGATGCCTATTGATGTTGTTGTAGATCTCGAGAGGCCAAGACTTAAGTCTACGATTAGCGTAGGGAGCGGACAAGGTATGTAAAGCTAAACCTTTCTTCATTTTGTCATGTCCTAGTGCAAGTAGGCTATGACACAAGCCTCGGGGTAATTCTATTCTTACGATCCGAGCATGCCTACGATTTTTATTTGCCTCTTAATGTTGACATCCTTAATGTAGTAAAATTATGGTCCTTATGTCTTTTGTATGTTTGGAAATAAATGTTTCATAAAGAATCTCGTTTTAAAAGGATTCCGTAACTACGAACAACCGTAACTTTCACCGAAAGGCTCGGATCGCCTCGATAAGCTCGTAGGAGGTTTCGTAGCGTATTATGACTATAATGTTCATAGGCGGGCTCAGACTGGGTTGACGCTCGTCCGTGGGTCCCGCGACTTTCCCTTGTATAGTTCTGACGACTTTTGGAAAGAACTTAAAATGACTATCACCCCGACCCCCGAGTATGATCACTTACTTATCTGTTAAATCTGTAATGAGGAATTGTATGTATATGATTTGATACGTAACTATGATGGCTAAAGTTCTATTTAATATGTTCCCGGGAAACATTCGGGAGAAACTGGATTTGACTATGACCATTGGCTTGGTTTTTAAATGATAGTCTGTTTTGATTGTGCTATGGAATCTATGTAAATGTATGAAATTGCATATAGGTCCTACGAATACGCTCGTGCCTACTATTGTTACATCCTTGTCGGGTCCGGGCCGGTTGTTATCGTGCGCACAATCCGAAGTATGATGAGTTTTCGAAGTATGATGAGTTTCTGATATGATATGATATGTTTCCGAAGTATGATGTGTCCGGTACGCCGAGCCCCTCTTGGCCGGGTACCGTGTATATATGATATGATGTTATGATGTGTGACGGAGATACGGAGATATGAAACTTCTGAAGTATGATGAGTTGTGGCGCCCAAGACAGGAGGGGCGACCACGTTCCGTCCGCCGGGTCCTATTACGGGCCGCATAGGGTATGTGATATGACCATATGATGATATGATGACATGATGATTTGATAATGTGATAATCTGATGATATGATGATCCGATGATACGATAATCTGATGATATGATAATCTGATGAGGTGATATTCTAATGATATGATAATATGATGACATGGTATGATATGATGATTGTTCACCCTCACTGTTGGAGGGGCAGGGACACGTTATATGTGCATACGTATATGATGATTAACTACTTATGTCACTCAGTCCCATTATGGGTCGGATACGACACATGATATTAGTATGCATGGTTTGTAATTCAGGAGTAAGCATTTGAGCATTACCGACTATCATATTTGTCTTCGCATTGCCTCTTATGTATGATTTGTATTTGGACATACGCACTTTACTACTTTGGCTACTATGCTCACTTTTGTACCCCTTATTTCGGTTATGACCTTGTTTTCGTCATAGATTCGTGCTTTGCATACTCGGTACATATTAAAATGTCACCGACCCCCTTTCTTCGGTCGCGTTTTCATGCCGCGCAGGTACACCCAGATGAGCAGAAGACATTTGTAGAAGACGTTCCAGCTAGATTGGCGAACTCCATCTCTTTCCGGAGTGTTGCCGAGTCAGAGTATATGTGTGTTATGGTATCTGAGGTTATGTTAGAGACTTTGCAGACAGAGTCACGTGCACGATATGTTAGGTTTGTAAGTGGCTTCATAAGCCGATGTATTGTTATGCATTAGATTACAGATTTCATACGATTACGCATTTTTATTTGATTTGATAAAGGCAGAAAGGCATGTTTGTTTTTACGAAAAAAAAATTCATTATGTACTTATGTCATGTTTTGCGGACCCAGTATGATTATGAGCATCACGAGAGTCAGTGGGTTCGCTCGGCCCCAAGTAAGGGTCGGGTGCCCATCACACCCTATTGGATTAGGGTGTGACAAATTGGTATCAGAGCAGTTCGTCCTAGGGGTTGTCTGCAGTCGTGTCCAGTGGGGAGTCCCGTTTATGGTGTGAAGCGCGCCACGTTTATAAACGAGGCTACGAAGCATCTAAATTAGGTTACTATTCTTTGACATCTTATATCGTGCCGTAGAGCCAAGTCATAGTAAATGAGATCCCCTACGCTAACCTTTGATTTTAGCAGGAGAATGGCATCGACAGAGGAAAATGATTAGCGATATTGGAAGCTGCAAAGCCCGCAGGTAAGCAAGGGCATGAAAGATATATGTCAGGTAAGATATCGAAGTATGATTGAAATACAAGTTGAAGACTAAAAGGGAAAGTGAATAAGAAAGTGTAATAGGTACAGTTTAAGTTGGGCACACGAGGTATGTTCATGGCTTTCGTACTGTTGATGATGTTGGGAGCCCTGTGTGGCTGTGATGTGATATGAAATATATATATGTTGGCCCTGTGAGGCATTGTTGGTATTCTCTGTGTACAGGTTTTGAGATAGTGACAAATACAGAGGAAATTCTGCAATAAATTTTCCCAGAAATAAAAAGAGAAAGAGATATAGGTTTGTGATACGACTTGAAAAGTCGTGCCGATAATAATAGTGAGATTTGACTAAGCTACGAGTATGACTGACATCGAGAAAGAAGTTACTTGCTGAGTTGGGGGACAATGATAAATAGAAGTTCGATATCGATATGGCGAGAAGGATTTGGAAAGGACTTGTAATCCTAAGAAATGAGTTAAAAAAAAAAAAAAAAAATAGTAACCGCGGGGTCAGAAGAGTAAGAGACCCTTCTAATTCAGAAGGAAATGTGTTATGAAGGCGTTTCGAAACCTGTTAAGACCTCAACTTACTCCAGATTATATGATGAAGGTTATGCGGTGAGGTGGACGCGATTATATTAGCATTACAGCATCGTATTTTATCAGAGATCTAAAGTTAAGCGTGCTGGAGTGAGAGCAATCTTAGGATGGGTGACCCCTGGGAAGTTTTCTGAGAATCTTACAAATTTAGACATAAGAAGCAAATGAGAAGCTAGAGTAATCTAAGGAAAGTTAGAGTCTGCGGAGTGGGCAGAAACCTTAAGAAGTTGCGTAGAACGGGGCGGATTAGATCGGTAAAGAAAAAGAAAGTGCACCACGGAAGGCTTTAGGAATAGGGTGAGTTTGAGTAATGTTTGGGAATATTTTGTGAACGAGATGCTGGTAACTATGTATATGCATAGGTACACACAAGATATCCCGCACATGGCTGCATCAACAGATATGCGTATTCGGCTAAGAACCGACGGGCGGTACTGGAGGCATCAACCGGATAGGGTAGCAAAGCTCAAGAAAAAGGAAAATAAATGGCACAATGTTACAAGGCAAGGGCGATGGGTTTTTCACCACGTTAAGCTTGGAAAGTTCTGATACAATGATATTTGGGAAAGAAAGAAAGTGAGTAAATGGAAGGCAAAGGAATTAAAATGTCAGAATGAAAGTGTTGCCTAAGTGAGACCGGGAAATACGGACATAGGGCAAAGTATAATCGGGTAATAGTAAGTACGCCCCTAAAGGGGGGGAAGCGAGGGAGAAAGATGCGGGTGAAAGGCGACCGCCTATAAGTAGGAGTGAGTAGAAAGGGAAAGGAGTATGACAAATAGGCTACCAGCGAATGCTAGTACGGAGGGAATATGTGGAATAGCATGAACTAGGAGAAAGAAAGACCGTGACTAAGATTGAATATGTGTCGCACGAGTCGTACGAAAGTGGTTATGTTACCTATGAACATTATATGCTAGGAAGAAACCACGCAAATACTTGGTGAGAAAAGTTTGGATTCGGTAATAATAGTATGGTCCACGAATCTTGGGTACTAAGGAAATATGTAAAAAAAGATGGTTTAAACTTTTCAGCAGAGATATATTGTCTTGATTACATGGTTTGTAAGATAAGAATATTGCGTAGCAAGGATGTGATTCTGTTAAGCTATTATGACGGGGTAATAACGGAAAGAGGTGATTCGAGAAAGCCGAAGAAGAAATATAATCGGTAGATGAGGCCATACTATCGCATAAAGGAAACTTAGAGATCTTAAGACCTTATCGACTAGTTGAACATTCGAGGACGAATGTTCTAAAGGTGAAGGATGTTACATCCCGTGTTTTCATAGTTTGGAAGGCGTGCGAGTTAAATGACATTTAGGTAACGGAATAAGATTGATGAATTTTGAAATGTTATATATGGTCTTGATATGGTATTTTCTTTTGGGTAAACCCTTTGAGTAAATATTTGATAAGTATGATTTTCTATAGCTATTACTATTACTACTTCTTGGATACATTTTAAATTATATGTGCGGTGTGAGGACATTTATAAATGAGATTTATTTGTTATGAGAATATAAATTAATTTCTCTTTGAAAAGTTATCTTTTTCCATTTTGAGAATTTATAGTACAAAAATTTGTAATCTCCATATTAGGTTGAGAAAAGATTATAATTTGACAAGTATATTTTCTAGATGTATTAGTTTTTGTGAAATACGTGTATGTCTTAAGTTTATATGATATTTCAATAACATAAGTTTTGGAAGTTTATGTATTTGGAAGGAATATTAAAATATTAGTGTATTGGATTATTTTCCACCGACAAGAGCTTTCGCAAAGTATACCTTATGACCTTACTTTTTATATTAAAATAATTGGAGGAGTTGCATATCATCCACGTTACCACATGGATTTTGGACATGTATTGGACATCATCACTACCTATTCATCCTTCATAAGTAAGAAATTTGACCACTAGAATCTTTTTTACTGATAAGTTTCCATCCGACTCATAACATCCCTTTCCGTATAAATATGAAGTTTACATTTGATAGTTATAAAAAGAAAAAGGTCATACCATTTGTTCTCCATATACATTTGTATATATACACACATATATATGAGCTATATCAAGTACCCTTTGGATTAGAAAACATTTAATATATCCGTCCTCTTCAAATAGTTACGTTTGGTGCATATAAAGTTAGTTTTCACCTATAATCCATTGAACGTTTTTAGTTCCCATCAAGGTTAAACATCAATCGGAAAGATTGATTCATGGTAAGCATTCAAAGATGGGATTGAGGTATGTACGGCTTATCTTCTATTTTCATATGGGCATTTTACCATGTTTTAAGATAAGGACTCACCGGACGGTGATCGGAAGTCAGTGAGTTCAAGTTTAGCATTTGTATATATATAGGTTATGGGTTGTTTCTTATGATATTGAGACGAGAGGGTTTAGTAGCTCGTGTAAAGCTTGTTTGTTAGTAAAAGGAGGTCGAGTGTGAAGTGTACCATTATATATACAGCTTGGGGAGCTCGTCTCGCTTTTATATTCGCCGATAGTGTTAGCATAGATGTGGTATTTTGTTGATCTGTTTTTGTGTTGTTATGCGTCATGAAATTGAAAAGAAGAAAGTGTACAAAGTACCGTACATACGAAGTGTATATTGAAATTTGTCTTGGTATACTTGTATATCGATGATTCGAGCTCTGTAAATGGTTCAAAGAGGTTGTTGTTGATGTTGTTAATATGGTTGTTGGTATTTTGTTGATGATATTAACCGAGTTGAATTCTCGGTCGTTGAATTTATAGAAGGTGCTGCCCAAATTTCCGCAGATAAAGCGACATGGCTTCGGAGTTAAATTCTTCGATGCTTATGACTAATGTTCGATGCCTATCGATGTTGTCAGAGATCTCGAGAGCCAAGACTTAAGTCCCGATTAGCGTGGAGCGGTCAAGGTATGTAAAGCTGTAACCTTTCTTTCTTTTTGGCTGTCCTAGTGCAAGTAGGCTATGACACGAGCCTCGGGATAATCCTATTCTTACGATCCGAGCATGCCTACGATTTTTATTTGCCTCTTAAATGCTGACATCCTTATTGTAGTAAAATTATGGTCCTTATGTCTTTTGTATGTTTGGAAATAAATGTTTACGTAAAGAATCTCGTTTTAAAGTTAAAGTAACTACGAACAACCGTAACTTTCACCGAAAGGCTGGATCGCCTCGATAAGCTCGCAGAGGTTTCGTGGCGCATTATGACTATCATGTTCATAGGCGGGCTCGGAGGCGGGTTGACGCTCGTCCGTGGGTCCCGCGACTTTCCCTTGTATAGTTAAAACGACTTTTGAAAGAACTTAAATGACTATCACCCCGACCCCGAGTATGATCACTTACTATCTCTGTTAAATCAGAATGCAGGAATCGTATGTATAAGGATTTTGATACGTAACTATGACGGCTAAAGTTCTATTTAATATGTTCTGGAACATTCGGGGAAAACGGATTTGACTATGACCATTGGCTTGGTTTTTAAATGATAGTCTGTTTTGATTGTGCTATGGAATGTTTGTGTAAATGTATGAAATTGCATATAGGTCCTACGAATACTGTGTTGATTCTTATTGTTACATCCTTGTGGGTCCCGGCCGCTTGTTATCGTGCGCACAATCCGAAGTATGATGAGTTTCCAGTATGATGAGTTTCGATATGATATGATATGTTTCCGAAGTATGATGTGTACGCCGAGCCCCTCTTGGCCGGGTACCGTGTATATATGATATGATGTTATGATGTGTGACGGAGATACGGAGATATGAAACTTCAAGTATGATGAGTTCGTGGCTCAAGACAGAGGGGAGGACCACGTTCCCCGCCATAAGTCCTATTAAGGCCGATAGGGTATGTGATATGACCATATGATGATATGATGACATGATGATTTGATAATGTGATAATACATGATATGATGATCCGATGATACGATAATACGATGATATGATAATACGATGAGCGTGATATTCTAATGATATGATAATATGATGACATGGTATGATATGATGTGATTACGTTCACCGAGTCCGCACCGGAGGGCGGGACACGTTATATGTGCATACGTATGATGATTAACTACTTATGTCATAATCGGGCCCCACATGGGTCGGATACGACACATGATATTAGTATTTATGGTTTGTAATTCGGAGTAAGCATTTGAGCATTTCCGACTATCATATTTGTCTTATTTGCCTCTTATGTATGATTTGTATTGACATACGCACTTTACTACTTGGCTACTATGCTCACTTTTGTACCCTTATTTCGGTTTATGACCTTGTTTTCCGTATTCCATGCTTTGTATACTCGGTCATATCTGCATCGACCCCCTTTCTTCGGGGGCTGCGTTTCATGCCGCGAGTACACCCCGGATGAGCGAGAAGACATTTGTAGAAGACGTTCCTAGATTGGCGAACTCCACGTCCTTTCCTGGAGTTGGGGAGTCGGTATATGTGTGTTATGGTATTCGAGGTTATGTTAGGAGACTTGCGTACGGAGTCACGTGCATGATATGTCGGTTTGTAAGCGGCTCCATAAGCCGATGTATTGTTATGCATTAGATTACTGATTTCCTACGATTACAGATTTTATTTGATTTGATAAAGACGAAAGAGCATGTTTGTTTTACGAAAAAAAAATTCATTATGTATTATGTCATGTTTTGCGGACCAAGATGATTATGAGATCACGAGAGTCGGTGGGTTCGCGCTCGCCCTGGGCAAGTAAGGGTCGGGTGCCATCACACCCTATTGGATTAGGGTGTGACAAATTGGTATCGGAAACAGCGTTCGTCCTAGGGGTTGTACGCAAGTCGTGTCCCGGAGAGTCCCACATTTATGGTGTGAAGCGCGCCACGTTTATAAACGGGGGAGGCTACGGGGCATCTAGGGTGGTTACTATTACTTCGACATCTTATATCGTGCCGTAGAGCAAGTCATAGTAAATGCAGATCCCTACGCTAACCTTGATTTTAGCAGGAGAATGGCATCGGCATGAGAAAATGATTAGCGATATTGGAAGGCAAAGCCCGTGTGTAAAGGGCATGAAAGATATATAACTGTAAGATATCGAAGTATGATTGAAATACAATTGAAGACTAAAAGGGAAAGTGAATAAGAAAGTGTAATAGGTACGGGCGAAGTTGGGCACACGAGGTATGTTCATGGCTTTAAATGCCGTTGATGATGTTAGAGCCCCGTGTGGTGACGTGATATGAAATATATATATGTTGTCAGCTCTCGCGAGGCATTGTTGGTATTCTCGTGTACAACAAGTTTTGAGATAGTGACAAATACAGAGGAAATTATTTAAATTTTCCCGAAATAAAAAGAGAAAGAGATATGGTTGTGATCGACTTGAAAAGTCGTGCCGATAATAATAATAGGAGATTTGACTAAGCTACGAGTATGACCGACATCGAGAAAAGAGGATGCATTACTTGCCGAGTTGGACAATGATAAATAGAAGTTCGATATCGATATGGCGAGAAGCGGATTTGGAAAGGACTTGTAATCCTAAGAAATGAGTTAAAAAAAAAAAAATAATAACCGCTGGGTCGAGGAGAAGGGAAGTAGAGACCCTTCTAATTCGTAAGGAAATGTGTTAGCGAAGGCGTTTCGAAACACATTAAGACCTCAACTTACTCGCATTATATGATGAAGGTTATGCGGTGAGGTGGACGCGATTATATTAGCATTACGGCCATCGTATTTTATCGAGAGATCTAAAGTTAAGCGTCTTTGAGCGAGAGCAATCTTAGGACAAGTGACCCCCGGGGAAGTTTTCCGAGAATCTTACAAATTTAGACATACAAGCAAATGAGAAGCTAGAGTAATCTAAGGAAAGTTAGAGTCTGCGGAGTGGGCAGAAACCTTAAGAAGTTGCGTAGAACGGGGCGGATTAGATCGGTAAAGAAAAAGAAAGTGCACCACAGCTTTAGAAATAGGGTGAGTTTGAGTAGCGTTTGGGAATATTTTGTGAACGAGATGCTGGTAACTATGTGTATGCATAGGTATACACCAGATATCCCGCACATGGCTGTATCAACGGATATGCGTATTCCGGCAACCGACGTGGCAGTACCTGGGAGGCATCAACCGGACAGGGTAGCAAAGCTCAAGAAAAAGGAAAATAAATGGCACAATGTTACAAGGCAAGCTGATGTAGTTTTCACCACAGGTTAAGCTTGGAAAGTTCTGATACAATGATATTTGGGAAAGAAAGAAAGTGAGTAAATGGAAGGCAAAGGAATTAAAATGTCGAATGAAAGTGTTGCTAAGTGAGACCGGGAAATACGGACGTAGGAAATGCGTATAATCGGGTAATAGTAAGTACGCCCCTAAAGGGGGGGAAGCGAGGGAGAAAGATGCAGGTGAAAGGCAGAAGACCGCCTATAAGTAGGAGTGAGTAAAGAAAGGGAAAGGAGTATGACAAATAGGCTACCAGCGAATGCTAGTACGGAGGGAATATGTGGAATAGCATGAACTAGGAGAAAGAAAGACCGTGACTAAGATTGAATATGTGTCGCACGAGTCGATAAAGTGGTTATGTTACCTATGAACATTATATGCTAGGGAAGAAACCACGCAAATACTTGGTGAGAAAAGTTTGGATTCAGTAATAATAGTATGGTCACAAGATCTTGGGTGCACTAAGGAAATATGTAAAGATGGTTTAAACTTAGCAGAGATATATTGTCTTGATTACATGGTTTGTAAGATAAGAATATTGCGTAGCAAGGATGTGATTACTGTAAGCTATTATGACGGCACAATAACGGGAAAAGGGTGATTCTGAGAAGCTGAAGAAGAAATATAATCGGTAGATGAGGCCGCATACTATCGCAATAAAGGCTTAGATCCTTAAGACCCTATACGACTAGTTGAACATTCGAGGACGAATGTTCTAAAGGGGTGAAGGATGTTACATCCCGTGTTTTCATAAGTTTGGAAGGCGTGCAAGTTAAATGACAGTAGTAACGGAATAAGATTGATGAATTTTGAAACTGTTATATATGGTCTTGATATGGTATTTTCTTTTGGGTAAACCCCTTTGAGTAAATATTTGATAAGTATGATTTTCTATAGCTATTACTATTACTACTTCTTGGATACATTTTAAATTATATGTGCGGTGTGAGGACATTTATAAATGAGATTTTATTTGTTATGAGAATATAAATTAATTTCTCTTTATGAAAAGTTATCTTTTTTCCATTTTGAGAATTTATAGTACAAAATTTGTAATCTCCATATTAGGTTGAGAAAGATTATAATTTGACAAGTATATTTTCTAGATGTATTAGTTTTTGTGAAATACGTGTATGTCTTAAGTTTATATGATATTTCAATAACATAAGTTTTGGAAGTTTATGTATTTGGAAGGAATATTAAAATATTAGTGTATTGGATTATTTTCCACCGACAAGAGCTTGCAAGTATACCTTATGACTTTACTTTTTATATTAAAATAATTGGAGGGGCTGCATATCATCCACGTTACCACATGGATTTTGGACATGTATTGGACATCATCACTACCTATTCATCCTTCATAAGTAAGAAATTTGGCCAGCTAGAATCTTTTTCTGATAAGTTTCCATCCGACTCCATAACATCCCTTTCCGTATAAATATGAAGTTTACATTTGATAGTTATAAAAGAAAAAGGTGCTGCCACCATTTGTTCTCCATATACATTTGTATATATACACCTATATATCATGAGCTATATCAAGTACCCTTAGGATTAGAAAACATTTAATATATACTGTCCTCTTCAAATAGTTACGTTTTGGTGCATATAAAGTTAGTTTTCACCTATAATCCATTGAACGTTTTAGTTCCTATCAAGGTTAAACATCAATCGGAAAGATTGATTCATGGTAAGCATTCAAAGATGGGATTGAGGTATGTACGGCTTATCTTCTATTTTCATATGGGCATTTTACCATGTTTTAAGATAAGGACTCACTTAGGACGGTGATCTAAGCCCGTGAGTTCAAGTTGTAGCATTTGTATATATATAGGTTATGGGTTGTTTCTTATGATATTGAGAGACGAGGAGGGTTTAGTAGCTCGTGTAAAGCTTGTTTTGTTAGTAAAAGGAGGTCGAGTGTGAAGTGTACCATTATATACAGCCTGGGAGCTCGTCTCCTTTTTGTTGCTTGACGATAGTGTTAGCATAGATGTGGTATTTTGTTGATGTTTGTTTTTGTGTTGTTATACGTCATGAAATTGAAAGAAAAAAGTGTACAAAGTACCGTACATGAAGTGTATATTGAAATTTTGTCTTGGTGCATACTTGTATATCGATGATTTGAGTCTAGAAATGGTTCAAAGAGGCTGTTGTTGATGTTGTTAATATGGTTGTTGGTATTGTTGTTGATGATATTAACCGAGTTGAATTCTCGGGGTCGTTGAATTTATAGGGGAGGTGCTGCCCAAATTTCTGTAGATAAAGTGATGGCTTGGAGTTAAATTCTTCGATGCTTATGACTAATGTTCGATGCCTATTGATGTTGTTGTAGATCTCGAGAGGCCAAGACTTAAGTCCTGATTAGCGTAGGGAGCGGTCAAGGTATGTAAAGCTAAACCTTTCTTTCTTTTTGGCATGTCCTAGTGCAAGTAGGCTATGACACGAGCCTCGGGATAATTCTATTCTTACGATCCGAGTATGCCTACGATTTTTATTTGCCTCTTAATGTTGACATCCTTATTGTAGTAAAATTATGGTCCTTATGTCTTTTGTATGTTTGGAAATAAATGTTGCATAAAGAATCTCGTTTTAAAAGGATTCCGTAACTACGAACAACCGTAACTTTCACCGAAAGGCTCGGATCGCCTCGATAAGCTCGTAGGAGGTTTCGTAGCGTATTATGACTATAATGTTCATAGGCGGGCTCGAATCGGGCTGTGTGACTCGTCCGTGGGTCCTGCGATTTTCCACTTATAGTTCTGACGACTTTGGAAAGAACTTAAAATGACTATCACCCCGACCCCGAGTATGATCACTTACTTATCACCTTCAAATACGTAATGAGGAATTGTATGTATATGATTTGATACGTAACTATGATGGCTAAAGTTCTATTTAATATGTTCACGGGAAACATTCGGGAGAAACTGGATTTGACTATGACCATTGGCTTGGTTTTTAAATGATAGTCTGTTTTGATTGTGCTATATGGAATCTCGTGTAAATGTATGAAATTGCATATAGGTCCTACGAATCTGCTCGTGCCTACTATTGTTACATCCTTACATCGGGTCCCGGAGTTTGTTATCGTGCGCACAATCCGAAGTATGATGAGTTTTAGAAGTATGATGAGTTTCGATATGATATGATATGTTTTAGAAGTATGATGTGTCCGTGCCGGAGCCCCTCTTGGCCGGGTACCGTGTATATATGATATGATGTTATGATGTGTGACGGAGATACGGAGATATGAAACACCGAAGTATGATGAGTTGTGGCGCCCAAGGCAGGAGGGGCGACCACGTTCCGTCCGCCGGGTCCTATTACGGGCCGCATAGGGTATGTGATATGACAATATGATGATATGATGACATGATGATTTGATAATGTGATAATCTGATGATATGATAATCTGATGATACGATAATCTGATGATATGATAATCTGATGAGGTGACATTCTGATGATATGATAATATGATGACATGGTATGATATGATGATTCTGTTCACCGAGTCCCCACTTTCGGGCCGGGACACGTTATATGTGCATACGTATATGATGATTAACTACTTCTATGTCCTCGGTCCATTATGGGTCGGATACGACACATGATATTAGTATGCATGGTTTGTAATTCAGGAGTAAGCATTTGAGCATTCTGACTATCATATTTGTCTTCTGTGCCTCTTATGTATGATTTGTATTTCAGACATACGCACTTTACTACTTTGGCTACTATGCTCACTTTTGTACCCCTTATTTCGGTTATGACCTTGTTTTCCGTATTCCATGCTTTGCATACTCAGTACATATTCGTGCGGCCCCTTTCTTCGGCCGCGTTTCATGCCGCGCGGAGGTACGCCGGCATGAGCGTAAGACATTTGTAGAAGACGTTCCAGCTAGATTGGCGAACTCCATCTCTTTCCGGAGTGTTGCCGAGTCAGAGTATATGTGTGTTATGGTATCTGAGGTTATGTTAGAGACTTTGCAGACGGAGTCACGTGCATGATATGTCAGTTTTGTAAGCGGCTCCATAAGCCGATGTATTGTTATGCATTAGATTACAGATTTCCTACGATTACAGATTTTATTTGATTTGATAAAGACGAAAGGCATGTTTGTTTTCTGAAAAAAAAATTCATTATGTACTTATGTCATGTTTTGCGGACCCAGTATGATTATGAGCATCACGAGAGTCAGTGGGTTCGCTCGGCCCCAAGTAAGGGTCAGGTGCCCATCACACCCTATTGGATTAGGGTGTGACAGCGTTGTACCTTTTTCTCCCTTTACCAGTCTAATTTGCCCCGTTCTCGCGACCTTCGGGTTTACGCACTCACTTAGACTTTTTAATTTTCCTTAGGTTCATTCTAGCTTCTCATTTACTTCTTGCGTCCGAATTTATAGAACTTTCAAAAAACTTCCCGGGTCACCCATCCCAGATTTCTCTCGCTTCATGACGCTTTGAATCGCCGGTGAAATACGATGCCCTAACGCCGGTATAATCGCGTCCACCTCACCGCATTATCTCCCGTCGTGTGATATGGAGTAAGTCGGAGTCTTAGCGGATTCGAAGCGCTCTTATAGCATAATTACTATTTTACCCTCCTTGGTCCTCGGTATTCGCCTTTCCTCTTGTGGATGTGATTACTTTTCGTCACGAACCTTCAGTCCCCAGGCGACGAGCTCACTTTGATCGTCATTACTATAGATGCTGGTTACCGGCCCTTGAAATTTCGCTCCCATTTTACTCCGCCCTTCATCTTTTTTCTATGTAGGTTCTTCACATTCCATCCCCTTATAGTATCGTGTCCTTAGCTACACATGTCATGATCTACCATTATACGTTATCTCGCTCTCTTCCTACTTTCTCCCTCGGATTATCTTTTCTTTTCTTACGTCCGCACCTATCATTTCTACTATTGCGTAACGCTTATTCCGAACTTTTCCTTTTCACACTTTATATTCTAGCTACGTGGATCATATCTGCTTTGGCTATCTTCTCAACTGGGCTTTACTTATTTTCATAACAATCCTCGTTATATTCACATTATATCGTATTCGTGCCTTATTAAATTTCTTAACCTTTTTCTTTTTCCAATCCTTTTATCCTTATCGTTCCACCATTGCCCATATCTATTCATTCGTACCCATCCTGGTTCTTTTCACGAGGGTCGGCCATACTCGTGACTTAGTAAAATCTTATCATTGTTATTGCCCGACTTTTCAAGACATATTACAAATCTATATCTCATTTTTCACTTCATTTACGGGAAAATTTCGGCGAGTCTCTCTCTTAATTGTCACTATCTCAAGACACTTGTACACGAAATACATGCCTCACGGGGCCAACATATATATATGCGTATCATATCATATCACGGCCTCACGGGGCTCCCAACATCAACGACGGTACAAAAATAATGAACATACCTTGTGGGCTCGGCTCAAGTTGCACCTATTACACTTTCTCGTTTACTTTTTCCCCTTTGATCTTTTGTTCGTATTCCGGTCGTACTTCTATTTCTTACTGTGCTATCTTTCGTACGAGTCGACACCTTCATGCTTTATAGCTTCAATATCGCCGTCCTTTCTTCCATCGACGCCATTTCTGCTAAGATCGATATTAGTGTCAAATAATCTCATTTCCTATGACTTGGCTCTATAGCACGATCTATGATGTCAAAGAAGAATAACCATCCTAGATGCCCCGTGGCCTCGCTGTTTATAAATGTGGCGCGCTTCACATCATGGGACTCTACCGAACACGACTTTGCGAACAACCCCCCAAGACAAACCGCTGCGATACCAATTTGTCACACCACAATTTTAGTTAGGGCGTGATGGGAACCGACCCTTATTTAGGGCCGAGCGAACCCGCGGACTCACATAATAGTCATACTCACGGCGCTCTCAATCATGACACAATTATACATAACAAAAATTTATCGAAGAATAATATGCTTTTTTTCTCAAATCAAATAGAATCTTGCAACATGTGAAACTTATAGCACAACGCATAATAATATACCGGCTTGCGTAGCCGTTTACATAGACATCTAATACCCACGACAACGTACGCAAAGTCTCTAACCCGAACATGAAACCATAACATGATAATCGGTTCGGCGGCACTCCAGAAAGAAATGGAGGCACGCTAATCCCGCTAGAACATCTTCTACTAAAATCCTCGGCTCACCTAGGTGTACTGCCGCGGCATGGCAGCCCCCGAAGAAAAGGGGTCGGTCGGAAGATGTGCGAGTATGTAAAGCGATGCACAATAAGCGAATAATACGGAAATAAAGAGGACGAATGGTAGTACGATGGCAACCGGATCTCATAAAAACTTACCTTGAACGTAAATCATGTTTTTCAAAATCATTAATGGATGAGTATCATATTAAAGAAAACATCATAAACATATGCATACTTAACATGCCGGCCCTCTGGTGGGGACGCGGTAAGTAAAATCATCATGTATATATATGTAACGATGCCCGGCCCTCTAGTGAGGGACGCGGTGGAAAGGAATCATCATATGCCATCCTGGCCACCTCCACGATCATCACATCATCAATACATAAGTATATATATATATATAACATGCCCCGGCCTACAGTGAGGACGCGGTAAGCAATGCAGTGGAATTGCACGAATACATGCCACGGCCGGGACGCGGTGAAAGAGTGGCTACAGCTCGCACGACGAGTAGTGAGAAAAACCATATGCAATACAAAACATACAACATTTTACGAGAGACTCGAAGGCGTAACACGGATAACGGATCTCATAGCGGACCTTTAATAATAATCGAGGCATAAGTACGGATGTCGAAATCTTTCATATCGAGAATAATCTTTGGAGCATTTGCAAATTCCAAGTAGATCATCAGACTCAAAATAAATATATATAACGATTTGATACCTTAGAAATTAGAAAGGCGGCCAAAAGCTTTCCTTAGTTTTTATTTATTTCCAAAAGTAGTTGAAACGGAATAATAGGAAATATTCGGACAAAGTGGACCCACTTATCGGTCAAATGAGGTGGCGTATATAAGTACATGTCAAACTTCATAACGTCATTTATGAGTATTTTAAGGTAATCGGATCTCATTTGCACAAGTTTTTTAGAGTTAAAACAATTTTTCTAACTAATCGCACAATAAACCATTCAATTATTGAATGAAAAAGACGTTCTGAAGCGTAGATTACGAAGAGTAGAGTTGTCCCAAGGTTCAAATTCGAGCCTAGTACATCTAAGACATGCCAGAAAGAAATGGGAGAGCTTTACATACCTTTCTTGCCCTTTACGCTTGCCAAAACTCAAATCCAGTTTCGTCCAAAACCTACAAATGGTCACATTTACCAATTTACTATTCATAAGGCTTAGAATTTCAATCTTAACCAATACTTGTCTATAAAAATTTGGGCAGCGTCTCCCCTATACATATAACACCCACGAGATTCCAAACTCGGCCAAAACAATAACAACCACACCAACAACAATATATACAACATCAATAGTCGACTAGGAACGCATTCTAGCGTAAATAGTCTTATTTTCCAAATAATGCAACAACTCAAAATCCAACTCTACACTTACAAACCAATATCAATATTTTCATATTCACATACTTATTTAAGATCATTCAAACATAAACCAAGTGCATTCCAAGCTATATATCCGATTGTCAACAATTCCATCAATTAACATATTCAATCAAAATTCTTATATATATACCTTTAACCGTTTCAACACATTTTCTACTTACTAATTCATCTCTGACAACCATAATCTACACTTTAACAACCGTTATCTTAATATCATAAAAATCACATTAATATGACATAATTCTCTACATTCCATTCTTCATGCCAACTTAACTCATATATCCTTCATATACATTGTGAAGATCACAACAACACAATTAACATGTTAAACAAAATAAATCCAATATTATCTCATCAATATATACAACACGGCCAACATGCCAATTTTCCAACTTCATCCAATTTTTCATTCAACTTTCATTTCCAATATACATTCCACAATAACCACAACTAGAATACAACTTAAATTCAACTCATTTCAACTACACAACATTCCATACACACGGCTATATACATATATTCATACCCACTTTGCAAACTTCCATATTTCCATAAGTTCTACTCATTTCCATAAACTACAACACAAACAAACCTTCATAACATAATAACAAGGAATTAATTCTTACCTTTTTCCCCTTAGTTCTTCACTTGTCCAAAGTGTGAGATTGAAGAAACTATTGCTCAATCTTCCAAAATAATTACACCAAGTTGTAGAGAACCTTGAATTAGTAGGAATATAACAAGAAAGTAATTTTTTGGAACAAGATTTTGAGGGGTGAATTTTCCCATGGGCAAACCGAAATGCCTTCTTTTTTGTTTCTTGTTTTTTCTTGTTTTTCTCCTTCTTTTTCTTTGTCTTGAAAGTTCTATGGAATTTGGATGATTAAGTGGTCTTTTATTTATTGACCACATGACTTAATTCCATGGGCTTGGATCTTTTTTATGGGCCATGGCCGAATGGCCTCATTGGGCTTCATCTTCTCTCTTTTTTTTTCCATGGGCCTAATTCGGTTGGCCTAGGGTTGGGCTAGTCCCTTTGACCTTTCGACCTTAAACGTCCATATCTCCTTGTACCGATGTCACACAGGAACCCGACCTATGGTTGGAAAGCTAATTCAATTATCTACAACTTCTATATCTTGATATTTTTCCAAATTCCAAACTTGTAATACCGTTTTTGCCCCTCGAATTCAGGTCACCCGAAAACGTTTTCTTAAAAATATTCGTTTGGAGGGCTTCCACTTTGATTTGGCCCAAGGGTCCTTCATAAGTTGTGTTTAACTTCACGTATGTGATTCATATAACTTGTCACATCGAAAAAAATCTCGATGTGCGGGCCCCATCTCAACTTACAAATAATCCGTACCAAAAGTACGGGATACGATGCTCTTATCAACGAGAGTTTAAATTACGTAGCTACAGCATGATTGTCAATTTTGAGGAAGCACATGTCACGCTCATACTCCAAAAATGAGGGGTATAACATTTTGTGATTTGTTATTATGTTTAAGCAATCTGCTTTACATACTCGGTACCTATTTCGTACGGCCCATTTCGCATCGAAGTACACGTTTCATGCTGCAACGGAGTGCGAGCGCTCGGTTCGGGGGATCCACCGCCTGAGCCATCTGATACGCTTGCGGTGCTCCACTTCTTCGGAGCTCATATATTTTGGTATATATTTTCTTCGATGTATATGTACATTATCATTCGGTACGACGGGGCCTGTCCGTCATATGATTTCGTTAATGCATTTAGAGGCACGTGTGATATGTATGTGGGTTATGGCTATGTACGTACGGTATATGTATATGTGATATGTTACGGGCGGTTCACCGCCACGGCGGCTGCCGGCTACTTTGCATATGGGTATATGGATATGTTGGCCCTGTGTGGCCTTTGTTGGTATTTTCTGCGTGCAGGTTAATTTTGGTTAGTAAGAAAAACAGAGGAAACTCTGCCCAACTTTTTCTAAATATTTGAGCTACTACCTTTGGACTTTGGTACGTACGGGTGCCCAGGTCGGGCGCTAGTCACGGCCTACGGGGTTGGGTCGTGACAAAAAGTGGTATCAGAGCGGTTCGTCCTCGGAATGTCCACGGGCCGTGTCTGGTAGAGTCTGTTTGTCGGTGTGTTGTGCACCACGTCTATAAACGGAGGCTACGGACATTTAATCTTGTCTTTCTTTACGATCTTAGATCGTGCGATAGAGCGGTGTTATTAGGATGACTCCTTTTCTAACGATACGGTATGTTTCGGCGATGCCTCCGAGAAGGCGACGGTGCGCCGGAAGGGCAAGTCTCTTTGCGTGGAGAGACTAGTAGGGCCCGAGAGGTTACCAGGGCCCGTGCTCAGCTCGAGCCAGAGGTTGTACCCCGGTCGGCCAGTTCGGCCACCCCATCACCATCAGAGGGGCACAGAGCAGCAGCAGCGGCAGGACAGGCGGCGGCTCCACCGCCCGCTCCTGAGGTTCGAGTGCCCGAGCCTCCAGCTCCTCAGCCCGGGGCGGAGGACAGGGCTATGAGGGATGCTGTTCAGTTATTGACCAGACTGGCGCCGGGGGCGAGTCCGGAGACGAGGGGGGAGGAGATGATTATGCTTTGGTGGACGTGACGATCGGAGGGCTCGTTATTTCTTGACACATAATCCGCCGAGTTATTCGGGTCAAAGCCCGAGGAGGACCCTCGAGAGTTCATCGAGAGATGCGGCGTACGGCCGCGACTTATTAGGGCCTCCCGGGCGAGTCGGTGGAGGGCGCGTCGTATCGAGCTGCACGATATAGCGACGTTGGTTTGAGTCGTGGGAGCTGTCCAGGGGTGAGGGCGCGCCACCAGCCGTATGGGATTGTTATACCTCGCATTTTGCACATTTGAATATTCCGAGGTAACGGCGGGAAGTTGAGGATAAGGTTATAAAATTCTTTGTTAGAATGTACAAGTTGGGTATTCATCTTTTATTGGTACGAAGAATTAAGGATAAATTTGGAATAAGGAAGATTTGGAGGCTAAAAGTGGGGAAATAATTTCATGAAGTGGCACAAGTGAATACCATATACTTGTGGAGCTAAGTGTAAATATATATGCATAAGTTATGGCCAAAACAAGACAATTCATTATTCTTCCAACTTAAGGAAATTTCTAGAAAATTGAAGAAAAGTGGAGAAAAAAGAAGAAGGGGAAAACGTCCAAGGGCTGCACATGATCAGCCATGTGCCATGAATAAATATATATATATATGTGTGTGTGTTATGACAAACAAGGCACAATTCATCATCTCTACCACTTGGAAATTTCAAGAAAGATGGAGAAAAGAAGGAGGAAAGCCATCGGCCATGGGCTGGCCGAACACAGCCCATGGGAGTTGATCATGAAAAATAATTCTCGTCATGCCTTCCTACTAATTGGAAGGTCCTCGTCGACGTAGAGTAGTTGTTGGACGAAGAAACTCATCCGTCTTGCAAAGGGCAACTCTAGCCAGGAGTGGAGAAAGGGAGAGGAAAAAAAAAGGTATGGTTCAATCTTATTTTATATGTGTTGTGCATGGTTTGTATATGTTGTGGAGTGTGGAAGTGAATAAAAAAATTCATGAAGTTGTGGTGTGGAAGTAGTGACCGTGTGTATGTGATGAATATAGGAGTGAGGAACTAATTTATTTAGCATGTTTGGAATATGTATTATAGATGGTTGTGTGGGTGGTAGAATGTGTAGAAATGAATGGACTCCATGGAATTATGCATGTTGAAGACTTGGCCGTGTGGGGGCTATTTTTGGTAGAATATAATGAACTCATTTTATATAGTATTTTGGTTATTGATTGTTGTAGATTATGTGATGAAAATGAAGGTTTGATGACTCAAATGGAAATCATAATTGTTGTGGGCTGATTTGGAGCATAATGTAATTTTAATATAGTCGCTTGAGTTGATGAAAATGATGTTGGTAACGTATGGAATTTTTGATATAGTTTATGAGTTTGAAAGAAATAAATGTATTGTTGGAGTTCTTATGGCATTTGGAAGATTCGGGTTGGAATGTCTTGAACATGTTGTGAATTGATTATTGATATTGTTATTGTGATTGTTGGCTTGGTTGTTGTTGGTTTGGCCGGGTTGAATTCCCGGATTGTTGTTGATTAAAATTGGCCGAGTTAGAGTCTCGGGGATGGCGCATTTACAGGGGAAATGCTGCCGAAATTTTTGTAGATAAATGTTGATTCAAGATTCGGATTCTTAAGGACTCTAATTGATGTTTGGTAAATGTGACCAAATTGTAGATTCTGGCGAACTTGGAACTGGAATTTGGAGTAGCGTAAGAGGCAGAAAAAGGTATGTAAGGCTTCACTTCTCTTTCTTGGCATGCCTTAGACGTAATAGGTTTGGACACGGGCCTCGGGGATAACTCCTCTCCACAGAAATCCGAGGTTGAAACTAACTACTATTCATTCCCATTTCTTGAATTAGAACTTGCGTGAAATGTCGGAAGGACTTCTTAAACATCCAGAACTTACACAAATAGGACTCGATGGCCCTAAGATCCCCACAAGTGACGCCATAAATTGTAATATACGTAAATTTGATACGCCACCTCAGCCGACTCGAGGTGGGCCCACTACTCCCGAGTTCTCTCCTATTGTCCCATTTGGCTTATTTTCATTCTATAGTTAAGGAAAGCTTTTGGTTATTATTCCGACTACTAAATAATAGTCGTTTTGACAAATCCATTGATCCCAAAGCACGATTCTTTTCCTCCGATAGCTAGTAAATGCTTTCCAAAGTGCTCGTACTTTCCCAGAACAAAGGTTTATGGCAAAGTAAGTTTGACAACAACGACGATGAACATGTTTTACAATGCCATGGATGATGTCAAGGAAGAAAATGCTTACATGATAACTATGACCATGATGATTCTATGTTTAAAGGTTCCAAGTCTATGATTCCAGTGACGAGATGAGAACGTTAAGCTATTTCTTGAATCCTCAACTCTACTCATGAGTAATGTTTTCCTTTAAAGATTCCAAGTATATGAAACGATGCCTTATGGTTCTGTTTTATGTTTTCTCATGATATTACTCTCCATTGATAGTCTCGCCTTATATTAACCGTCCCTTCAAGGTGAGGCAAGCGCCCATAGTTATTCCATAATATAATCGGAGGTTTCCGACCTTACGTCACTCCGATGGATACATGATTTTCTTGGGCTCTCCTGCATGCTTCTACGACCTATGTATATGCAATATGTATATGTACATGGGGTGGGGGGAAGGGATACATGGAAAATGGGAAGGGAACTATGTTTCATTGCCACACAGTCGGTGGCTTATCATCCGGACGCGAGATGCCCGGACGCGGGATTTATGGGCGGCGGAGTATTTCGGCGCAATGTGGGCGAGCCGACGTTGTTCGGTGCTATGATACTATGATACATTATGATATGCTATGATACTATGATACACTATGATATGCTTATGATACTATGATACACTATGATATGCTATGATACTATGATACACTATGATACGCTATGATACTATGATACACCATGATATGCTATGATACTATGATATACTATGATTTAACAAGATATGACATAAATTCTATTTTCTATGCCTATGAAAAGAAATGTTTTTTTTTAAAAAGGGAAAACAAGCATGCATGGCATCCGCCCCCA
The DNA here is from genome assembly GCF_029784015.1 of Lycium ferocissimum. Classification (NCBI taxonomy): domain Eukaryota; kingdom Viridiplantae; phylum Streptophyta; class Magnoliopsida; order Solanales; family Solanaceae; genus Lycium; species Lycium ferocissimum. The sequence goes on along the minus strand of NW_026715325.1, from coordinate 15,460 downwards.
TGGGGCCCTCACATGCACAGGTTACTTATTTTTTATCCTATGATATATTCTATGTTTCTATGCGAGATATTGTTCATATGTACGTGCCATCCTTTTACCTCACGATATAATATCTCTTTATTGTTCATACTTATATCTCCTACTATGTTGCTACTTACGCCTTACATGCTCGGTACATAGCTCGTGCGCCCCTCTTCTTCGGGGGCTGCGTTTCATGCCGCGCAGGTACACCCAGATGAGCCGATTATAGCATAGAGGATGTTCCAGCAGAGTTGGTAGGCTCCACTTGTCCCGGAGTGCTGCCGAGTTAGAGTATAGATGCCATGATACTTTGTTCGAGGTTAGAGACTTTGCGATTCCGAGTCGTGGATATTGGGTTGTCGGTTTGTAAAGCGGCTCCCGAAATTTATGTTACTATGTTTCGTGTCTCGAGTCTTATATGATGTCAGATTTTACTTATGGAAAAAAGAAAAAAAAACTTCTATGTATTCATTTCTTACTAATTCATAAGTTCATATGTGTGATAAGAGTTAGCGGGTTCGTTCGGCTCCGAATATGGGGTCGGGTGCCCATCACACCCTAGTAAAGTCGGGGTGTGACAAAGTGGTATCGGAGTAAAGCGGTCGGTCCAAGGGTTGTACGCAAAGTCGTGTCCGGTAGAGTCACATTTATGGGTGTGAAGCCGCCACGTCTATAAACGAGGAGGGAACTGATATTTAGGAATTGTTGACCTTCTTTACGTCCTATGATCGTGCGATAGATAGAGCCAAGTCCTAGGAAAATGGAATCTCCTATACAGATTTTACCTACGACGGAAGAAAGTGAGAGGCGATACGGAAAGTTACAGGGATTTGAATGGTGAGAACGATAAAGGAGGCCCTACCAGAATGGATACGTCTAAGAGAAAGGAGCGCGAAAAGGAAATACGATAAACTGGCAATAAGCGAGGGGCGATGTTTCAGAAAGGTCATGGATTTGGCATGGCGATAGAGGTACGATCGCTATCCTGCGAATCTGTAGGCCCAGGACAGGAAGTAGTCGTGTACACAGGTGGAAAGTGAACATCAGGAAGTGAAAAGGGTAAAATGGTAATTGTAAAAGAAGAACGTGTTACGAAAATGTTCCAGAATCTGTAAAACTTTGAATGGCCCCAGATTATGTAGTAAAAGCCATATGAGAAAGCGTACGCGATTATATCAGCATTAAGGCACCGAATCACACCAAAGTTTCGAGGTTAAGCGTGCTCAGGTGGGAGCAATTTCAGGATGGGTGACCCTCTGGGAAGTTTACAAGAAATTCTACATATTCTGACATAAAAGATACATGGAAAACCAGAATAGCCTAAGTGAGACTAGATTATATGGGATGATTGGAAACCTTAAGAAGACGCGTAGGACGAGGCAAACTTGCTTGGTAAAGAGACGGGGAAGTGCATCACGTACAGGAGATTAGGATAGGCTTGAACGGCGTTTGGACGTATTTCGTGGGCTAGTTAATATTAATTATAAATGTATATATATGAAGGTGTAGGACATCCCAAATATGATTGTATCGGTGGACATGTGAATCCCGGTAACCGAAGTTACGGTACAAAAGGCATTAATCGAGTAAGGGTACCGAAGTTCGAGTGACAGCAAGAGTAAATGGTACAAGTGTTGCAAAGTAAGTTGTTATTATTCTACTATAAATTGAGATTGGGAATGAGGATATGAGACGAGGTATAAATGGATAATGGTATAGGTACACCCCAAAAAGGGGGGAAGCGGGTGAGAGAAATGTAAGGATGAGATAGAGGCAGTTGATGTGGTAGTGTGTTTGATATGAACGCTTGAGTTACAAATGAGACCTCTCACTGAAGTAAATTAGTAAGGTCGGGAGAACCGACACTAAGTGGATAGAAGTCCGGATAATGTTTAAGGTAATGTGACAAGTTTGCACGGACTTTGAATAATGCGACGCCCTCGAAAATGGACGTATATGAAGAGAAAGAGTATGACAAAGAGAATGGTATTGGATAGCCTAAGAGATAGTATGAAGGACAACAACAGCTATAAAAAAGGAGCTCCCCCGAGGTGCTTATGCGACCCTGTAGGACTAGTTGAACATTCGAGGACGAATGTTCTAAAGGGGGAAGGATGTTATACCTCGCATTTTGCACATTTGAATAGTCTGAGGTAACGGCGGGAAGTTGAGGATAAGGTTATAAAATTCTTTGTTAGAATGTACAAGTTGGGTATTCATCTTTTATTGGTACGAAGAATTAAGGATAAATTTGGAATAAGGAAGATTTGGAGGCTAAAAGTGGGGAAATAATTTCATGAAGTGGCACAAGTGAATACCATATACTTGTGGAGCTAAGTGTAAATATATATGCATAAGTTATGGCCAAAACAAGACAATTCATTATTCTTCCAACTTAAGGAAATTTCTAGAAAATTGAAGAAAAGTGGAGAAAAAAAAAGAAGGGGAAAACGTCCAAGGGGCTGCACATGATCAGCCATGTGCCATGAATAAATATATATATATATATGTGTGTGTGTGATGACAAACAAGGCACAATTCATCATCTCTACCACTTGGAAATTTCAAGAAATATGGAGAAAAGAAGGAGGAAAGACATCGTCCATGGGTATACGGCTGAACACGATACCCATGGGAGTTGATCATGAAAAATAATTCCCTTCATGCCTTACTACTAATTGGAAGGTCCTCGTCGACGTAGAGTAGTTGTTGGAAGAAGAAACTCATCCGTCTTGCAAAGGGCAACTCTAGCCGAGTGGAGAAAGGGAGAGGAAAAAAAAAGGTATGGTTCAATCTTATTTTATATGTGTTGTGCATGGTTTGTATATGTTGTGGAGTGTGGAAGTGAATAAAAAAATTCATGAAGTTGTGGTGTGGAAGTAGTGACCGTGTGTATGTGATGAATATAGGAGTGAGGAACTAATTTATTTAGCATGTTTGGAATATGTATTATAGATGGTTGTGTGGGTGGTAGAATGTGTAGAAATGAATGGACTCCATGGAATTATGCATGTTGAAGACTTGGCCGTGTGGGGGCTGTTTTTGGTAGAATATAATGAACTCATTTTATATAGTATTTTGGTTATTGATTGTTGTAGATTATGTGATGAAAATGAAGGTTTGATGACTCAAATGGAAATCATAATTGTTGTGGGCTGATTTGGAGCATAATGTAATTTTAATATAGTCGCTTGAGTTGATGAAAATGATGTTGGTAACGTATGGAATTGTTGATATAGTTTATGAGTTTGAAAGAAATAAATGTATTGTTGGAGTTCTTATGGCATTTGGAAGATTCGGGTTGGAATGTCTTGAACATGTTGTGAATTGATTATTGATATTGTTATTGTGATTGTTGGCTTGGTTGTTGTTGGTTTGGCCGGATTGAATTCCCGGATTGTTGTTGATTAAAATTGGCCGAGTTAGAATCTCGGGGATGGGCGCATTTACGGGGGGAAATGCGCGAAATTTCGTAGACAAATGTTGATTCAAGATTCGGATTCTTAAGGACTCTAATTGATGTTTGGTAAATGTGACCAAATTGTAGATTTAAGCGAACTTGGAACTGGAATTTGGAGTAGCGTAAGAGGCAGAAAAAGGTATGTAAGGCTTCACTTCTCTTTCTTGGCATGCCTTAGACGTAATAGGTTTGGACACGGGCCTCGGGGATAACTCCTCTCCTAGAAATCCGAGGTTGAAACTAACTACTATTCATTCAGTAGAATTGAATTAGAACTTGCGTGAAATGTCGGAAGGACTTCTTAAACATCCAGAACTTACACAAATAGGACTCGATGGCCCTAAGATCCCCACAAGTGACGCCATAAATTGTAATATACGTAAATTTGATACGCCACCTCGGCGATTCGAGGTGGGCCCACTACTCCCGAGTTCTCTCTCTATTGTCCCATTTGGCTTATTTTCATTCTATAGTTATGAAAGCTTTCGGATTATTATTCCGACTACTAAATAATAGTCGTTTTGACAAATCCATTGATCCCAAAGCACGATTCTTTTCCTCCGATAGCTAGTAAATGCTTTCCAAAGTGCTCGTACTATTCATAACAAAGGTTTATGGCAAAGTAAGTTTGACAACAACGACGATGAACATGTTTTACAATGCCATGGATGATGTCGAGGAAGAAAATGCTTACATGATAACTATGACCATGATGATTCTATGTTTAAAGGTTCCAAGTCTATGATTCCGGTACGATGAGAAACGTTAAGCTATTTCTTGAATCCTCAACTCTACTCATGAGTAATGTTTTCCTTTAAAGATTCCAAGTATATGAAACGAAGCCTTACACTCCATTTTATGTTTTCTCGTGATATTACTCTCCATTGATATAAAGTCTCGCCTTATATTAACCGTCCCTTCATGCGATTCAAGCGCCCATAGTTATTCCATAATATAATCGGTGGTTTTTACCTATACGTCACTCCGATGGATACATGATTTTCTTGGGCTCTTCCATAGTTTCTACGACCTATGTATATGCACATACAAGTATATGTACATGGGGTGGGGGAAGGGATACATGGAAAATGGGAAGGGAACTATGTTTCATTGCCACTTGCCGCAAACGTGATTATCATCCCGACGCGAGATGCCCGGACGCGGGATTCAAGGGCGAAGGAGGAGTATTTCGGAGCAATGTGGGCGAGCTAGAAAATTTCGGTGCTATGATACTATGATACATTATGATATGCTATGATACTATGATACTTCTTGATATGCTTTTCTCTTACTATGATACACTATGATATGCTTCTATGATACTATGATACACTACGATACGCTATGATACTATGATACACCATGATATGCTTTTATGATACTATGATATACTATGATTTAACAAGATATGACATAAATTCTATTTTCTATGGCTATGAAAAGAAATGTTTTTTTTTTTAAAAGGAAAACAAGCATGCGTCATCATTTTGTGTAATTCACATGCACAAAGTTACTCTCGTATCCTATGATATGTTCTATGTTTCTATGCGGATATTGTTCATATAGTACGTTGCCATCCTTTTACCTCGTATGATATAATATCTCTTTATTGTTCATACTTATATCTCCTACTATGTTGCTACTTCCGCACACGAACATGCTCGGGATATAACAGGAATAAGACCCCTCCTTCGGGGGCGGAGGATCGGGGCCGCGCGGGACGGTTGGGGATGAGCCGATTATAGCATAGAGGATGTTCCAGACGAGTTGGTAGGCTCCACTTGTCCGGAGAGTACTTTTTATAGGTGGTAGATGCCATGATACTTTGTTCGAGGTTAGAGACTTTGCGTACGAGTCGATACCATATCACGACCGCAACTTCGGGCCAAAAACTATATGTTACTATGTTTCGTGTCTCGAGTCTTATATGATGTCAGATTTTACTTATGGAAAAAAAAAAAACTTCTATGTATTCATTTCTTACTAATTCATAAGTTCATATGTGTGATAAGAGTTAGCGGGTTCGCTCGGCTCCGAATATGGGGTCGGGTGCCCATCAAGGACGCCTAGGCCGGGGTGTGACGGGGATGAGTTCACGAGAGGCTTTCCTTGCCCATTTTCTACCCCCGGACCGGACGAGCCGGGGTACACGAGGTTTATACATTTGAACTACATAGGAGGTACACAGAGTACGGACTGAGTTTGATTCCTTAGCCGGATACGCTCCTCTCATTGTATGGCGACATGGCTAATAAGTGCACGGTTTGTTGTGGGGCTGGATGATTACTTGATTATAGGCGCGTATGTCGATCGGCGCTCGGCCCCGGCATGGACATCGCACGAGTACGGGCATATGCCCGGGCATGGAGGAGCGGCGCGGGGAGCCGGCCCCGACAGGACTTATGATGAGCGCCGGCCCCGAGGTGGGACCAGGTCGGCCGGGTATTCAGGGATTCTCGAGGCGAGCTTTCAGTAGCGGTCATGCTTGCTTATTATATATTCCTCCCAACCAGCCCGGAGTACACCCCCTCAGCCTACGGTGGAGAGACCAAGTCATGTTGGATACTCGGGGGGCCCACAGGTCGAGCTCCAGGGCTTCGAGCTCAAAGACGGAATTAGAGGTACAGTCGGTTGAGGCCACCTAGACCTCCGTGTTCTATCCCAGGAGGTACCACCCATTTTCAGAGTGCTATCGGGCTACGTGTCTTGCTTTATTTGTGGCCGTCGTGGGGCCACATTATGAGAGATTGCCCGCGTGGGGGTAGTGCGGGTGGTGCGGCGCGGCCTACGGGTTCGAATAACTGGTTCATCTTCATCATCCGTGGCTATGCGCCTAAGCGGGACCATTGAGGTACACGGCACCGTCGGAGCCGCGGTAGGGCCGTGGCGGAGCGGCTAGTTCTAGCGGTCCTTCGAACCGCATATATGCTTTAGCCGTACGTCGGGACCGGGAGGCATCACCTAACGTGGTTACGGGTACATTATTGGTTTTCTCTCGGCTGTATATGCATTGATTGATCCTGGTTCTACTTTGTCATATATTTCTCCTCTTATTGCTGATAAAATTGGGATTAAATCTGAACCAATAGAACCGTTTGAGGTAGCCACTCCGGTAGGGGATTCTATTATCGCTAGACAGGTATATAAAGATTGTTCGATAATTATCTGTGATCGTTGCACTAAGGCAGATTTGGTAGAGCTAGACATGATTGAATTTGATGTTATTATGGGTATGGACTGGTTGGCTTCGTGTTATGCTAATGTTGATTGCCAAAAGAAAGTAGTCCGCTTCCAATTCCCGGACGAACCGGTTATAGAATGGGCGGTAATACGGCAACGCCGAGGGTAAGTTTATTTCATACCTCAAGGCAAGAAAAATGATCGGAAAAAGGTTATATTTATCATGCGGTTCGCGTACATGATTTAAAAGGTTAAACACGAGATATTCGATCATGATTCCGGTGGTAATGAATTCCTAGATGTATTCCCGGACGAGCTTCCGGGTCTTCTCACGAACGGGAGATAGAATTCACGATAGATCTCTTCAAATTCAATCACTCGGCCCCATATCTATTCCTCCGTACGATTAATGGCACCGGCAGAGTTAAAAGAATTAAAAAAACGGTACGAGGGATTTGCTGGAGAAGGGCTTTATCCGACCCAGCACGTCACCCTGGGGAACACCGATATTATTTGTGAGGAAGAAAGACGGTTCGCTGCGGATGTGTATTGATTATCGAGCGGTGAATAAGGTAACTATAAAGAATAAATACCCCTCCCCCGGGATTGACGATTTGTTTGACCGGTTGCGGGGAGCAAATGTTTTTCAAAGATAGACCATCCGGTTATCACAAGGTGCGAGTACGGGAGGCGAGATATTCCCAAGACGAACCTTCAGGACCCGGTATGGGCACTATGAATTCAGAGTTATGTCTTTCGGGCTGACGAATGCTCCAGCGGTATTCATGGATCTTATGAATCGGGTATTCAGGCCGTTTTTGGATATGTTTGTGATCGTATTTATTGATGACATTCTGGTCTATTCTCGGTCAGAAGATGAGCACGCGGATCATTTGAGAACGGTTCTTGGGGTACTTCGACATCAGAAACTATATGCCAAATTTTCTAAATGTGAATTCTGGCTGACATCAGTGGCATTCTTGGGACATATTATTGGAGGTGACGGTATTCGGGTAGATACCCAGAAGATCGAAGCTGTGAAGAATTGGCCTCGACCTACAACGCCGACAGAGGTACGTAGCTTCACGGGATTGGGCCGGTTATTATAGAAGATTTGTGGAGAAATTTGCTTCCATTTCGGCGCCTTTAACAAGGCTAACTCGGAAAGGAGCCAAATTCCGGTGGAGTGATGCACCGTGAGCGGAGCTTCCGGTTGTTGAAGAGAAATTGACTACGGCTCCGGTCTCCGACACTTCCCGAGGGACCGGACGGGTATGTCATTTATTGTGATGCTTCGTGTTGGCACTGGGTTGTGTATTAATGCGGCACGACCGAGTCATAGCATATGCTTCCCGGCGACTCGAAAAACATGAAAAGAATTATCCCGCTCATGATTTGGAGCTCGCGGCGGTGATTCATGCCACCGAAGATGTGGAGACATTATCTATATGGCGTCCATGTTGATATCTATACAGATCATAAGAGTCTCCAATATATCTTTAGCGAAAGAGCTTAATTTGCGGCAGAGACGGTGGTTAGAGCTGTTGAAGGATTATGATGTTGATATTCTATACCATCCGGGGAAGGCCAATGTTGTCGCAGATGCTCTCAGTCGTAAATCTATGGGCAGCCTGGCGGATGTTCCATCGGAAAAGAAAGAAATAGTTCGTGAAATTCATCGGCTGGCAAGCCTTGGAGTCCGTTTGGCCGAATCTGGAAATGCTGGGATTTCTGTTCGAGAAGTTGCTGAATCTTCTATTGTGGAAGAAATTAAGCGTCGCCAATATGAAGATCCTATTACGGTGCATTATCGAGACACACCCCGTGAAAAAGAGAAGACTCCGTTCGAGGTTTCATCGGATGGGGTGTTATTATACGAGGGGGCGGTTATGTGTGCAGGGGTTGCGGATCTACGACGACGGGTTATGGGCAAAGCACACTATGCCGTTATTCATTCACCGGGAGCTACAAAAATGTACCACGACCTCGGATATGCATGCGGTGGGATGGCATGAAAAAGGATATCGCGAAATTCGTCGCTCAGTGTCCAAACTGCCAGCAGGTCAAGATTGAGCACCAGAAACCCGGTGGCTTATTGCGGAAATGGAGATACCGACGTGGAAGTGGGAGATAATTAATATGGACTTCATCGCGGGTTTGCCCCGCACTCCACGGAAGCATGATTCTATTTGGGTTATCGTTGATCGGCTGACAAAATCAGCCCATTTCCTCCCAGTTAGGACCACTTACTCAGCTGAGGATTATGCCAGATTATATATTAAGGAGATAGTGAGACTTCATGGAGTTCCCACATCTATTATTTACGACGGAGGCGCTCGGTTTACGACAAATTTACTGGAGATCATTTCAAGAAGGATTGGGGACCCGGTAAGTCTTAACACGGCATTTCATCCTCGGTCGACGGACGGCCGAGCGCACCATTCGGACGTTAGAAGATATGTTACGGGCTGTGTTATCGATTTCGAGGGTAGCTGGGATGATCACTTGCCACTGATTGAATTTGCCTATAATAACAGCTACCACTCCAGTATCCAGATGGCACCGTACGAGGCTTTATATGGCAGGAAATGCAGGTCACCGATCGGCTGGTTCGACGTTGGAGAAACTCAATTAATAGGTCCAGATATGATCCAGCAAGCGGTGGACAAAGTAAAGCTTATTCGAGAAAGGTTATTAGCGGCCCAGAGTCGACAGAAATCGTATGCAGATAATCGACGTCGGCATTTAGAGTTCGAGGTTGGTGATTGGGTATTCCTGAAGGTATCGCCTATGAAAGGTGTTATGAGATTTGGTAAGAAAGGGAAGCTCAGTCCAAGATACATCGGGCCTTATCAAATTGTTCGGAGAATAGGCAAAGTTGCTTACGAATTGATTACCAGCGCTGATTTGGGAGCGCGGTACACCGGTATTCCATGTTTCTATGCTCCGTAAATGCATTGGTGACCCTTCCGGAATATTCCTGTGGATGATGTCCGAGTCACGGAAGAACTATCCTATGAAGAGCGGCGGTAGCTATATTGGATCGTCGGGGAAAGAAGGTTGCGGAACAAGGATGTGGCCTCTGTTAAGGTGCTGTGGCGGAATAATAATCGGGAGGAAATGACCTGGGAAGCTGAGGAGCTGATGAAGAAGAAATATCCTCACTTATTTTCGGTGCCCACAGGTAATTTAAATTCCTTACTTGATTATGTGTAATAGCTACGAAAGAACTCCCCCGAATTATTTGTAAGACCCGTAAGGGTAGTTTAACATTCGAGGACGAATGTTCTAAAGGGGGGGAGGATGTTATATCCCGTATTTTGAACAACGGGACAATATGAGTAAATTATGATAAGTTAGGGAAAGACCATTCCGGGACATGAAGTCGGGATTTTTAACCACAATTTTGTTCTAAGAGCATAAGTGATGAATGACTTTCTTGGCATGGAAATTGTTAAGTAAACATTTGGGGCCAAAAATGAAATAAGAAAAATTTGAAAATCATTGAAATGGAGGGTCAAAGTGGCCGGCCAAGTAAGTTGTGGGCCAAGGCCACATGATATTTTTATTTTATATAGCTAAGTTAAAAGATGACTAAGTCATCTTCCTCTTCATTTCTCATTCTAGAAAAATCAAGAAAGTAAGGAGGAGAGAAGGAGAAGCTCACGGCTACAAGGAGGAAAAATCAAGACCAAGAAACTTGCATTAAAAAAATTGGTTCCCTTAGCAAAACAACTAATTCAAGGGTGCTCGTTAACGTGGAATCGTTGTTTGGACCAACAAGTCACTCGTTTTCCCTCTTGGAAGACTTGAGCTAACGTGGGAGTGAAGGAAAAAGGTAAGAATTACTTCTCTTTCTTGTGTTGTGAATGGTGTGGACATGTTATAGTATGTAAACATGAATGAATTCATGGAAAATTGAGGTGTTGGAGTTGAACCGTGCACATTGAGTGTGCATGGCTCATGGCCGTGTATAGTTAATGCCATGTTGGAATGATAGTTTAGATTCTATGTAACATGTTTGGTTGTTGTTGTGGTGTGTTGAAATGCATGGGAATCATCCATATATGTGTGTTGGGACATGGCCGAATATAGGTCAATTTTGGTGCCAAGAAATGAATTGAGTTCCCTTAGTGTTTTAGTTGTGTTGTTGTGAATTCTAAATTGATAATGAGCTTTTAAATGACTTATGTTGATGATTGGAATCGTGTGGACTGATTTGAAAGTCATTGTGATCTTTGTGTACATTTTTACATTTATGGAATTGACATTATAAAGGGTGGATAGTTAGTGTAATTTATGAATTTGGAGGAAAGGAAGGCAAGCCATGTTGCTCTCGGGTTTGGGCTGCATTTCGGGTGAATTGGGACTTTAGTTGGGTTGTTTGAAGTATTGTGTAAATTAGTTAAAGCGTTCTTAAACATTATTCGTATGGTTTTGGAGTAATGCTCGAATGTGTAAACGTCGATCTTGATTGAAATGTAAGTAGTTGAGGTAGTATATTGGAATGTTGAGAAAGTTGTGGAAATTATGTAAAGAGAGTTATTAGTGCTAAAATGTATTTTGAATTGAATATTGGCAATGTAGTTTGGTTGTTGGCTTGGTTGTTGTTGAATTTGGCCGAGTGTAAATCTCGGGGTTGGTGTATTTACAGGGGAAATGCTGTGAAATTTCGTTAGAATTTAATGTTCGCTTGAAAATTGAATGTCTAAAAGTTTGTGGCTAATGTTAGCATATTTGGTGTTATGTAGATTTTGGAGCATCCGAGAGTTGAGCCTTGACTTAGCTTGCGAGCGGACAAGGTATGTAAGGCGTCGTTTTCTCTTTTTTTGGCATGTCTTAGCGATACTAGGCTATGACCCGAGCCTTGGGGTAATTCCACTCTTAGAATCCGAGCTTAGATACGTACTTTGTTCGTTCCTTAAGATCTACTCTTGATGGGACCAAAATAAGATTCTTATGTTTTCAAAAGATTGAGTTTCAAAAGTCTTATAAATGATTTTGACTAAAAAAAAGGGTCCCGAACTTTAAACGTCCGTAACTTTTGCATACGAGCTCGGAACGCCCCAAAACATAATATGTATGTTCATAAGACCTATCTTTCCCTAACTACCATAGTCGGGCTCGGATGGGGGTCGGCACCCGTCCGTGGGGCCCGCGGCTTTTCTATGCTACCTTTAGGATTTTTTTGGAAAAACTTAATATTATTTTCCACTTTAAACTTTGGCATATGGACTTCTTACTTACTTTATGATTTATGATTATGATTTTATGCATATGTATGCTCACGACTCCGCTCGTGCTTATGGTTATTGCCTCGTTCACCGGATCCCGGGCCGGTTATATTTCGTGCGCGTTATGATATATTCCGGTGTGATGCTGTGTTACGGTTCCCCAAGCTCCCCACTAGAGAGCCGGGTTCCGTTTATATTGGTGTTATGCTGTGTATGGTGTCATGGTTGGCTATGTTGTGTTACGGGGATATGTCGGGTTACGGAGATATGAAACTTTCTGGTGTGATGCTGTGGTATGGCGCCATCGACAGGCGGGCGACCATCGTTCTAAGAGCCTTTGCATGATTTTAATTTTTGACAAATATTTTGATATTTTTGTAAATCATAATTATTTTTACGTGATTTGTTATTATGTTTCTATAATCCTGCTTTACATACTCAGTACCTATTTCGTACTGACCCCCTTTCTTCGGGGGCTGCGTTTCATGCCCGCAGGTACTGACGCTCAGTTTGAGGATCCACCTGCCTAGGCCATCTATTCTGCTTTCTGGGAGTGCTCCTTCTTCCGGAGCTCATATATTTTGGTATATATTTTCTTCTGATGTATATGTACATTATTATTCAGGGGTACGACGGGGCCCTGTCCCGTCATATGATTTCGTTATTCTGTTTAGAGGCCCGTGGATATGTACGTGGGTTATGGCTATGTACGTACGGTATATGTATATGTGATATGTTACGGGCGGTTCACCGCCACGGCCGGCCTTGCCGGCTCGCCTATATATGTGTATATGGATATGTTGGCCCCGTGTGGCCTTTGTTGGTATTTTTACGCGTGCGAGTTAATTTTGGTTAGTAAGAAAAACGAGGAAACTGCGCGCCCAACTTTTTTTAAATATTTGAGCTACTATTTTGGACTTTGGTACGTACGGGTGCCCGTCGGGCGCTAGTCACGGCTTACGGGGTTGGGTTGTGACATTTCGATACAGTGATATCAGGCATGGGAGTTATCTAGGGGATAAAATGTCCCTCCAACCCGTGGGTGGGAGTTCTCGGATGCTTTTCTTTGCATTACTTACCTCCGGGGAGGATATGTTCATATGCCTGGTCGGGTTGGTGCCACGGTGATAGACGAGTGCACGACTACCGCATTATAGCGCATGGACATCTCCCGTATACGTGCATATTCACGTAATTTGGAGGATCGTAAACGCCGCCGGCGGGGATTCGAGCGTGACCGAGGCGGTAAGAGGGATAAATCTTTTGATATGGTTAGTGAGTTCAGGGGAGGACAGAGGAGATCGGCGGCGTATTCTTAGGGAGAGTGCGCCTCCGCGATTTGTGTCCGAGATTTGACCGGTCTTCTTACTCTGTAGGGCCGAGTTCTAGGCGTCGAGTTCTCGCACCGGCCGCAGTCGGACAGACGAAGCCCCCTTTGCGATGTCGGTTGGGCTCAGATGGTTGCTATATCGGGCAGCCGGCCACAGATGAGGGAGTGCCCGACGGGGGTCGGGGGGTTCGACCTACGTTTACGTGGCGGCTCTTCTTCTCAGTGACGCCCTCCGTGCGGCATTTTTCTCGACGCCGGGACGAGATGGGGGGAGGAGGGAGCATCCGGCTTCGAGCGGTCCCCGCATCACGTGTATGCATTGGCTGGTAGACGGGACCGTGAAATGTCTCCTGATGTTGTTACAAGTATATTATTTGTTTCCTCCCGCGATGTTTATGCACTGATTGACCCAGGTTCCACTTTATCATATGTTACGCCCTTTGTTGTTGGCAAGTTTGGGATAGAGCCCAAATTGGTTAAACCTTTTGAGGTGTCTATGCCAGTTGGTGATCCGGTTATAGCTAGGCGAGTATACCGAGACTGTGTTGTTATGGTTTTTGACCGCCATACCGTAGAAGATCTAATTGAGTTAGATATGATTGATTTTGATGTTATCATGGGCATGGACTGGTTAGCTTCTTGTTATGCTAATGTTGATTGTAGAGCAAAGATGGTTCGATTCTAGTTTCCAGGTGAGCCAGTCCTAGAGTGGAAGGGCAATGCTGTTTCGCCTAGAGGTAGGTTTATCTCCTACCTTAAGTCAGAGAAGATGATCAAAAAAGGGTATATTTTTCACCTAGTTCGAGTTTAAGATGTGCAATCAGAGTCGCCGACTCTTCAGTCTGTTCCTGTGGTTAATGAGTTACCGTGTTATTTCCGGATGAGCTTCGCACATTCCCAGAGAGGAGATTGATTTTTCTATTGACCTATTGCCAGATACTCAGCTAATATATATCCCTCCTTATATAATGGCACCTGTGGAGTTGAAAGAGTTGAAGGAACAGATCAAAGATTTGCTCGAGAAGGGCTTTATCAGGCCTAGTACATCACCGTGGGGAGCGCCGGTGTTATTTGTGAGAAAGAAGGATGGCTCTTTGCGAATGTGTATTAATTATAGGAAATTGAATAAAGTGACTGTAAAGAATAAGTATCCCGCTCCCGAGGATCGATGATTGTTCGATGAGTTTGCGCTAAATATTTTCGACGATAGAACTGATATCGGATATCACCGTGTCCACGGTCAAGGAAAATGACATTCCGACGACGGCATTCAGGACTAGATATGGCCACTAAGAGTTTCGTGTTATGTCGTTCGGGCTAACTAATGCCCCAGCTGTATTCATGGATTTGATGAATCGTGTATTCGTGATTGTGTTTATAGATGATATTTTGGTTTATTCACTATCAGAGGCTGATCATGCAGAACATCTGCGGAAAGTGCTTGGAATTCTTCGAGGTAAAGAGTGGTATGCTAGGTTTTCTAAGTGTGAGTTATGGTTGAACTCTGTGGCTTTTCTGGGTCACATTATTTCAGAGGAAGGCATTAGAGTGGATGCCCAGAAGATTGAGGCTTTGAAGAATTGGCCAAGGCCCACGGCACCAACGGAGATACGTAGTTTCTTGGGCTTAGCGGTTATTATAGAGGTTTGTAGAAGGATTTTCCTCTCTTTTAGCCCCCCATTGACCAAATAGACTCAAAAATTAGCTAAGTTCCAGGTGGGCGAGATGCTTGTGAAAGCGAGTTTTCGAACGTTGAAGGATAAGCTAACTTCAGCACGGTTTGACTCTTCCGGAAGGACGCGATGGCTATGTGGTATATTGTGATGCTTGTGTGTTAGATTGGGGCGTGTGTTTATACGGCACGGTACCAAAAGGTTGTCGCTTATGCTTCTAGATAGTTGAAGAAGCACGAGAAGAATTATCCAACCCGTGATCTTGAGTTTGCGGCAGTGATTCATGCCTTGATGATATGGAGGAACTACTTATACGGTGTCCATGTTGATATCTATACTGATCATAAGATGTTATATCCCGTATTTTGTACATTGGGACATTCCGAGCTAACCATGAAAAGTTAAGGACAAGACTATTAGGATACGAGGTTGAGATTTTGACCTTCGATTTTGTTTTAAGGCATAAGTTGCTTATGATTTTATTGGTATGGAATATTAAGAAAATTTGGGGTTAAAAATGAATTATGGAAAGTTAATAATTTTTCATGAAATGGCCAAGTAG
>NW_026715324.1:0-19922 GCF_029784015.1 Lycium ferocissimum | reverse complement strand
TGTCCCGGCGACCATTTTTCCCCCTGCCCTACGCATGATTTATATTTTGAAGTAACATTTTGATATTTTGGAAATGCATTTACTCGTACCTCTATTTCGATTGTGACTCGTATTTGTATACTACATTTTTCTCGTTTGATAATCGTACATATTTCGTGGCCGACCCCCCTTTCTGGGGGGGGGGGGCCGCGTTTCCCTCATGACCGCAAAGTAGCGTACGCACAGCCCGGCGATCCACCGATTTAGACACCTTCTTCTCGCTATTTGGAGTGCTCCCCCTATTCTGTGAGGCTACTTTTGCATATATATATTCGTTCGCTGTATCAGATATATTCGTTCGTGGGTACGGCGGGCCCCGTCCCGTCATATGATTCCGTCCGTCCGTTATAGAGGTCCGTGGACATGTTTGGGGTTGTGCCTACTGCATAAACAGTGTTTGTATATGTTGTGTTTGGGGCGATTCCATTAGCCGCGCAGCCCCGTCGGCCCGCATATGTATATATATGTTGTTTTGTTGGCCCCGTGTGGCCTTTGTTGGCATTTTCTCGCGTGCGGTTATTTTGGATAGTCCGTAAAACAAAGGAAACTCGCCAAAATTTTTCTCGGAAATTATATAAATTTGAAACACAAACTTTTGTCGGCTCGTATATACCTGGATGTGTTTGATATAATCGGAGGCAGTGTTTGATAATTGTGTCTGTATAAGCCATCTGTTTGCAAACTCAGATTTGTGATTATGGTTGGGTGCCCAATTCGGGCACTAGTCACGGCCCACGGGGTTGGGTCATGACAGTCACCTATCCTAAGCCAAAGGTTGTCTCCACATCCGGAATACCTTTACAACCTACCGAGTCGAACTACATAAGGTCTCATTCCCGACACCGGGATATGTAGGTGAACTTGAGACCTGAGATCCACCGTATTCCAAAGTCTTTCGCACATCGCATTATCGAGCTACCCAACTTCTCAATAATTCGACGTTGGGACAAGCTTTGAACACTTTCAATCATGCGTAAATCGAGCGTATCTTGAACTACGTATGGCCTGAATTCTCATGCAACCTGAGATATGTAGGAAGCTCAATAAGAGAGTCCGGCCATAACCTTTTGAAATTCGTGCCATTTTTTCAAAGAGATGAATTGGTGGTCTGACAAAATCGGGTTTGTCAATTTTCCTTACCCAGGCTTTCTTTCATCATCCCTGGCCAAAGAAAGGGGTAGTTGTTGACACCCAATTTTGGCCTTCCACATGTTTATTTAATTGGTGAATCTTCTTGATATTTAAAATAAAGTAAAATAACCGTCCGCAAAAAAAAAAAAATTCTTTTAACTAATTTCAGTGTTATTTGACGTTTCATGTGGCAAAATATCACAATATATATATATATATATATACACACAAATATTATATTATTTTCGTAATTTTAAAGTATGTTATTAAATAGGGAAACCAAATTTCATCTTAAAAAAATATTCACTTTTACTTGGTATGCATTTTGAATCACCGATTTTGAGTCATTCCCTATTTAATTTTGGTAACTAGTCCGCGTGGGTAAATAGTTATTTAACTTTGTTAAGTTTCAAGAAGCTTAGTTAATTAATTAGATAATAATTTACCTCAATTCTATTCAAAACTAGTTAATTTCTGATTTATGTTTAATTTTGTTCAGTTCTGTAATTTATGGCTCCAATTAAAAGATTTTGGTTACACTTTAAATCAATTTGGCTAGCTCTTAAATGACGTTGGCCACATTTGCAAAATGCTCAACACTTAGTACTTTTTTTTAAAAAAAAAAAAAGGCTCCTTCAGTTTTGTTCGCCCAATCCGCGCGTGCCACGTGGGCATGATGTGGATCAAACCTTTCTCTTGATCTGGGTCATCCAGCTATTTAATCCGATGGTCCTCTCTTTTCCCCTTTGTTTTTCCTTTATATATATATATATATATATATATATATATATATATATATATTCATTTAAATGTTATCTTTTAATCTGGACCATCGATCAATATTTGATCAACGGCCCAAATTAAATCCCCCACCTTATCAGATCCCCAAAACATGGAAACCCACACCCACAGAGCTCTCCCATCACCATCTGCTCCCATCTTCTCCTCTCTTCTATCTTCCTCCTTCCCCATGTTGAAGACAACCATGGAAGATGAAGCCCATCCCTCTCGTCCTTTCTCCACCTATTCAACAACGTCACCATGGTACTCGAAGCCATGGAAAAGCTTGTCCTTTTCTTCTCCATCACCTCCTCAACTCGAGTAGGTATTCTATCTTTTCCCCTCTTTTTCTTTCTGTCTCATGAACAGGCCCCGCCCTCTCTCCTTGCATTTTTTTTTAATTCAAAATCGAACCCAACCCTCAAAATTTCGTATATAAATAGAGGCTCTTGGTGCTTCCATCAGGAGGTTTTTTTTTTTGGAGTCTAAGTGTTCAGTGTTGGAAGTTCTAAAAAAAAATGAAGTAGTAAAATCCGAAAGTTTTTTTTTTTTTCGAAGCAAGCTTTTAGCCAAAATATCTCTCTTCTAAGTTTCTTTCATTTCTCATTTGAGTTTCGAATCTAGGGAATCAAAGTTGAAATCGATTCAAACACTCTTGGACCCATTTCGTTGCTCAAAATCAGGTAAAATCGCTTCCCATTTCTCTTTGGCTTTTTTATTTATTTATTTATTTATTTTGTTTTTACTGTTTTTAGCTTAAAAATGTCATTCGTCGTCGTTCTCATTTTATTATTTTATACGGTTGAAATTCCGACTGAAATATATGTTATTTTCTAGACGGTTGAAATCCCGACTGAAATATGTGTTATTTGCTAGACGGTTGAAATCCCGACTGAAATATGTGTTATTTGCTAGACGGTTGAAATCCCGACTGAAATATGGGTTATTTGCTAGACGGTTGAAATCCCGACTGAAATATGGGTTATTTGCTAGACGGTTGAAATCCCGACTGAAATATGTATTATTTACTAGTTTGGTTGAAATCATAACTGAAAAATGTGATTTGAGTTGCTGCTATGATAACTTTATTATGCGATGTTGGTTTGGCTGATTTTTGGCTTTGGGTTTAAAACATTTGATTCATTAATTTAAGTTAGCCTTAATTTAAGTCGTTTGACTGCTCGTCTCTGGTTTTGATTTGGAGATGCTCGATTAAGTTTGATAACCATCAAGAATATAAAGAGTCGCAAGTTGAATATCATTTTGTTTCTTTTTGTTCTGAGATTCTGTTTGAAGAAGAAGTAGAGTTTTAGTTATAGAGTGGGTTTGTTAATTGAGATTACGAGTGCGATTTCGAACTTAGAATGGGCAGTAGTCTCCTTTCACATATTTTGATCAAGTCTGGATTTGTTTGCTTGTTGAATGCTTTCCAGAGCTCGCTCTATATCTTTTAACTACTTGAACTCAGCTTTGTGTCACTCTTTTTCGGTTTGGTTTGTTACTGGTTTATTCTTTGTTCATGTATGTAGAATTATTAACATATAAAGGAGAGTAAAATTTAGTCGAGCGCTAGGTAAGGGTGAAATTAATCTCTTCTCTTCATAACTAGTTTAACTCCCAAAATATTTTTTTTCTATTAGCTTTGAATCGGCTTTCTTTAAGTTCTGCACAGTTTCTACTTTCGGCATGTTTTAAAAGTAAGAGAGGAGTTAATTTCTTCCCCCTGCGACTATTTTAAAGACTCCCGAATACTTCTTTCCTTATCCTTAAAGCTTCTAAAAATCTGTTCAGTTTCTTATTTTTGGCTTGTTTAAGATTATGAGATTTTATTTTAGTCTCTATGTCATCACTTATTTGCCTTTTTTTTTTTCTGTCGTAGTTCTTAAGAAAGGAAGAAACTAATTTGGTCGATTACTAGCCGAAGGTGAAGCTAATTTCTTCTTTTCTTGGCTAGCTTGATATCCCAAATCTTCCTCTCTTTAGTTTAACTAATATTGTCCAGTTTCCCTTTCTTTTGGTTTGCTTAAATTTCCATAAAGTTTAGCTCTTTAGTTTCTTTGTTAGATAATTAGTTTACTTTACTCTGTTTCCTTTTAAATTCATATCTGTTTGGTAGAGGAAGACAATTGGTTTGAATAGTAGGTTAAGGTTAAGTTAATCTCTTCCCTTTACGACTAGTTTTAGCTCCCAAAGCTTGTATCCTCCAGGACCTGTTCTTTGTTTTCTTTTAGCACTTAAGTTAGATTCTGCACCTTTTTCTCTCTCTGTTAGCAGCGGATGTGTTGAACGGAATGAGAAAGTCAAGTTTGGTTGGAGTATGAATGATGTCGAAGTCTCACCTCAAACCCATATCATGAATGCTCCCAAAAACAGAAATTTCCATGACTTCCGTTAGTGACTCCCTTATTTTAATCTCGTTTTAATCCTTCAGTTCGCTTAGCTGCACAGTTTTTTTATTTTTTATTTTTTCGTGCTAGTCTAAATTATTAAAGTTTCCGCTTCTGTTTCTTTTACTTTCTGTCCAGCACTTTGTTTTAAATTTATGTGATTACTTTAGTTTGTGTTGTGGTTCTCTTATCATTAGTCTAAATTATTAATGTAGTAAAATTTCGGTTTTATTTCTTTTACTTTCTGTCTAAACTCCCAGCACTTTGTTTTAGATTTAATTAGTGATATATTTATTAGCTGTTTGTTTTGTTGTGGTTCTTACTTAAGTCCTTTAAGTCTTCATCACTTTTGACCAAGTACTTTTTATTTCTATTTTCATTCTAAAAAATAAAAGGTACTTTTATTTCTGTATAAATCTCGGAATTTGATTTATAAGATTGGAGGATGTTGTTGTGTTTTTGGTAGAAAAACAGATTTGGCATGAGGCATTTACTTTAGTTTATAAAATGCATGTTTAAGCATAAAAAATGTTGCCCAAATGACCAAATACATGGCTGTGTGGAGCTTAAAAATGGGGAAAAAACAGTCCTTTTTTGTGTGTGTCTTTTGTATTTTAAAAAAAGGAATCTGAGAAGTGTGGATTCTTGTTTTGTCTCTGGTTGCATCTTTTGAAAAATAAACTATCAAACCATTTATTCATAAAATGATGTTAGTTTTCTCTCTTTACCAAAACCTGATCTAATGACACTATCTTCGACTCAAATTCGGCTTAAGTCCCGAGTTCTTTTCCAAGCGAGTTTTTGAATCCTAGTGACTACTTTTAATTTGAAGAGTCCAATCCCCCTGTCCCTGCAATAGGCATGAGAATGATCTTGATTTAAAGACTGCGTAACCATGCCATAAAGTTTTAAATGCATCCGTTGATGTAGAACTTGGTTCACTCTGAAAAGGGAACCAAAATCATTCTACGCTTTAATCACATGTTCAGTTTTGTTACGATTAAAATTTATATCCTTGTGTCCACTCCTTTTATTGCTAGTCGTCCACTGTTTGAACAAATTTGATCTCAGTTTGGGTTATTGATGTAGCTGCTGCTCTTGTTTTTTAGTAGGAGTCTTGGATTGGAAAAAAATGAGTTTAGAGGTTAAGT
Organism: Lycium ferocissimum; assembly: GCF_029784015.1. Lineage (NCBI taxonomy): Eukaryota > Viridiplantae > Streptophyta > Magnoliopsida > Solanales > Solanaceae > Lycium > Lycium ferocissimum. The sequence goes on along the minus strand of NW_026715324.1, from coordinate 14,434 downwards.
TTGATCATTTGACTTAAATTTATCCTTTTGAAACTTGTCCAGGGATTAGAGATTTATTTACAGACCGAGTAAGTTCCAATCTAATTAGGAAAGTTGAACCTGTTCGGGTTTAGATAGTGATTTCCACTTCAGCCTTTTTAGTTTAGACTATTTTCTTCTCTAAGGGTAATTTTAGAAGTAGCAAATAAATCCAAAGGATGCAGCTACACTTTTTTTTTTCTCTGAGTGTTGATGGAAAATCATGTTAAGTCGTATAGACGGCAATGCTAAATAAGCTGTGTTTGCATCGTTCATTAAAAAAAATATATATATATATACGTCTTTATTCAAGTGTGTTTAAACGTCTAAACGCTCAACTTTCATTCAGTTGTTTAGCTAATTCTTACTCAAATCATTTGCATTTAGATATGCTGTAACATAGCAATATTTTTCCTTTGCATTTACTAATTCCAACTCTCTTTACATTTTTTCTGGTGTAAACCATCGGGGAGCTCATCGGATTCTCTCCCCATGGTGAATTAGGCTTGTTACATAGATTATAAGCACAAAATCCCAATATATAATCCTCACATATTTTCATTGAGTCCGGACAGCAGCAGCAATGAGAAGGGGTACTTGGGCCTGAAGCCAAGCGATCATCAACGGAAAGCAGAATGGGGCCTGAGCTCCAACCCATTCTCTTAAACTCGATCTTTTATACTTGCCCTCCTTTATTCGTATTTTTGTGTAAAGACTCTTTACAAGAAATTAAATAAGGTCCCAGCAGACTTTGGAATATATGGAGTTGCCATTTACGTTTCTTGCCCCATTTACGTCTCATGTTTCTTTAAACAACCAAATTAGCATTCCTTTTTCCAAATCTATAGTTTCCATCTTTGTAGTCTTTTCAATAAACAATCAAATCAGTTTCTTTGTCTTTTTTTTTTTTTTTTTTTCCATTCTTTTTTTTTGTTTGTCTATTTATCAAAAAAAAATCATCAAATTTTTTCCTACTCAAGGTTCCTAGAAACAGATTTCCTTGAAAGTTTTCCTTTGCATTAGGAAAAGTTTGCTTTTAGGTTATTAATAAAAGAAGCTCCCAGATTTTGTTATGATTTTAATAGTTGTATTAAAATAGAATTTATTCAAGATCGAAACTCGGTGAATGAAGTTAGTATTATTTCACAAAAAGTGAAGTAATATAAGCGTCTAAGTATTAAGTAATTTTCTATCATTTCTTTCAAGACCGTTTCTTAAAAATAATATTTCTTTAAATTAATGACTTTCTTTTCTAAATCACTTTCTAAACGAGTTATATTTTAGCCAATCTTTTCTAAATAAAATATATATATATATATATATATATATATATATATATATATATATTTTTTTTTTTTTTAGTTAATAACTTTCCCTTCCTAAATCGCTCTCTTTAAGCAAGTTATATTCTTTGTTGCCAAATACTTAAAATCTGCCGGTAACCGCTTTTGCGGATTCCCCGAGATGCCTAACACCTTCCTCGGGAAATCATCAGAATCCTTACCCTTTCTTTGGTACTAAAAGGTTTCTTTTCCGTAAATAAATATTTTTTCCAAAATGGTTTCTTAATTCCATAAAATTAGGTGGCGACTTTGTTTTCACACAAAGAGCGAAGTTATTGGTACGCTTTTATATGCAAGTGTAAAAGCAGATCGTAACAACATTCTTCCCTCCTTTTGGAACATTCGTCCTCGAATGTTAAGCACTCGGGAATCCTATGAAAATTTCGCCGAGTAGTTTAATATGGCACTACGATCCAAATGCACGGCCCCATAATAACAATGCCTCACAGGGCTATGACATAATAGCAATAAAGTTTGGCCACACACGACCCAAAAGCATAAAAACAAAACATACATACCTCATAATCTTGACATTTCATCTTGGACCTCTTCCGGGGGTTGGAATAAGTGCGGGTACTTAGACTTCATATTTTCTTCCACTTCCCAAGTCATCTCTTCTCGGTTATTGTTTCTCCATAAAACCTTTACCGAGGCCACTTCTTTGTTTCTAAGCCTCCCTACTTGCCTGTCTAATATGGCAATGAGAACCTCCTCATAAGTCAACTTTTCTGTCACTTGAACATCATCTACTGGTACGATCCTAGTAGGATCTCCAACACATTTATGGAGCATTGAGACATGGAAAATCGGATGGACGGATTGCAACTCTGAGGGTAAGTCCAATTCGTAAGCTACTTGACCCACCTTGCGGACAATCTTATAAGGTCCTATATATCGAGGACTCAACTTTCCTTTCTTACTAAATCTCATCACTCCTTTCATTGGCGACACCTTTAAGAACACCCAGTCGTCAACTTGAAATTCTAAGTTTCACCGCCGGTTGTCCGCATAAGATTTCTGGCGACTTTGATCTGTCACCAATCGATCTCAGATAACCTTGACCTTTTCCACTGCTTGTTGAATCAACTCAGGGTCTATTAGCTGTACCTCTCCTATTTCAAACCACCCAATTGGGGATCTACACTTCCTTCCGTATAGAGCTTCATACAGAGCCATTTGGATATTGAAATGGTATCTATTGTTGTATGCAAACTCAATAAGGGGTAAGTGGTCATCCCAACTACCACCGAAATCTAGTACACATGCCCGTAGCATATCTTCCAAGGTCTGAATGGTATGTTTGGCTTGCCCATTAGTTTGAGGATGAAATGTCGTGCTAAGCTTTATTTGAGTACCCAAACCTTCTTGGAAAGATTTCCAGAACTTAGCTATAAATTGTGCTTCTCTATCTGTGATAATAGACCTCGGAATACCGTGGAGCCGTACAATCTCCTTAAGATATAACCTTGCATAATCTTTGCTGGATATGCAGTTCTGACGGGAAGAAAGTGAGCTGATTTCGTGAGTCTGTCCACGATCACCCATGTGGAGTCTTATTTACTTCGGGAACGAGGTAACCCCACGATAAAATTCATGTTGATCGCTTCCCATTTCCAATTTGGAATCTCCATTACTTGCAATAATCCTCCTGACTTTTGATGCTCGATTTTCACTTGTTAGCGCTTGGACATTGAGCTATAAATTCTGCTATGTCTTTCTTCATTCCATCCCACCAATACATTAACTTAAGATCATGATACATCTTTGTTGCACCTGGGTGAATAGAATACCGAGAATAATGAGCTTCTTCTAGAATTCGACGGCGTAATTCTGCAACATTCAGAACACATAGCCTGCCTCGATATCTAAGAACTCCATCTATAGAAGTTTCAAATGGAGACTTCTCTTTTTCATGAAATGTGTCTCTATAGTGGCTAAACTGAGGATCTTCATATTGATGCTCTTTCACCTCTATGTCCAAGGATGAAATAGTGGGATTATTGATATCAATTCCTGTACTACCTAAATCAATTAGGCGAATCCAAAGACTTGCTAGCTAGTGGAGTTTATGAATTAATTCCTTCTTCTCCGGAGGAGCCTCACATAGGCTACCCATTGATTAGCGGCTAAGTGCATCGGCTACTACATTTTCCTTTCCGGGGTGGTATAAAATACTCACATCATAATATTTCAATAATTTCAACCATCGTCTCTGCCGTAGATTTAACTCCTTCTGCTTGAAAATATATTGAAGAATCTCGTGATCTGTATAAATATCAACGTGAACACCATACAAGTAATGTCTCCACATCTTTAGTGCATGAATAACTGTAGCCAATTCAAGATCATGAGTTGGGTAGTTCTTTTCATGTTTCTGTAACTACCTCGAAGCATAAGCAATGACTTTACTTGTCCGCATTATACACATCCTAAGCCAACACCGTAAGCATCACAATATACAACAAAAACCATTAATCCGGATACAAGTTGAGACTTTTGACCTTCGATTTTATTTTGAGTCATAAGTTGTGCATGAATTTGTTGGTATGGAACAATTAGGAAAATTTGGGACCAAAATTGGAAATTATGGAACTTGAAAATCATGCATTTTTCTATGGTTGGCCGTGTGGTGTGGAGGAATGGCCCACACAAATTGTGTTCAATTTTTATTGCTCCAACACATGGTGTGGGCCAAGGACACTTATACTATATTCATATAAGCACAAAAGATGATCAACTAGTCTTCATTATTCATTTCCAACACTTAGAAAAAAATAAGAAGTTGAAGAGCACAAAATAGAGGCTCTCGGCCAAGAAGCAAGGAAAACCAAGATCAATTCTAGCCACTCCAAAAATATTTTGTTGATGTAAACCCACTAATTGGAGGTCCCTAAGTAGCGTGGAAGTGTTGTTGGAGCGATCAACCCGCTAGTTTTCATTATTGCAAACCCTAGCCTATTGTGGAGTTGAAGAAGAAAGGTAAGAATTGATTATGTTTTATGTGTTATAAAGGTTGTATGCATGTTGTAGTATGTTAAAATGGATGAAAATCATGAAATATGGCATGTTGGAAGTGAGTTGTGTGTATGGTGTGTTAGCCGTGTGAGGTGTGTGTGTGTGTTGTGTGGTATTGAAGCAATGAATTAAAGTCTAGCTAGTATGTTGTGATTGTTGTAGAGTGGAGCAAGGAATGAGAATCATCTTTATATGTTGGTGGGAGGTGTTGGCCGAATGTAGGCCATTCATGTAACAAGAAATGAATTAATATCGCTTAATGTTTTAGTCGTCGTCGTTATGAATTCTATGTTGGAAATGAATGTTTAATGACTCAAATTGATGTTGTAATTGTTGCGGACTGATTTGGAGGTTATTGTACATTTAATGTAATTTGTATATTGATGAGAATAGCATTGTTAGAATGTGAATTGTGGATACAAATCATGATTTGAAAATGAGGAATGTGTTAAAGTGAGGTTCTCGGGTTTGGGGACCGATTTCGGGTGAATTGGAGCCATTGTTGGATTGTTGGAAATATTGTATGAATTGCTTAGAATGTCTTTAAATATTGTTGGTATGGGTTCGGGTTAGTATTTGAATGTATAAGCGTCGATGTTGGCTTGAAGGTAAGCCGTTGAATTGAATTTATGAATGTTGTTAGATGATGAAAAAGAGAGCTATTAATGTGGTATTGCCTTTCGGATTGCTTATTGTTGTTGCTAGGTTGGTTGTTGTTGTTGTTGTTGTTGATTTTGGCCGAGTTAAATTCTCGGGGTGGCCTATTTACAAGGGAAATGCTGCCCAAATTTCTGTAGAATTAAGGGCTAAATTGGAATTAAGTGCCCAAATGTCTCTAGCTAATGTTTGGCATATTATGACTTGTTTGTAGACCTTGGGCAGCCCGAGACGTAGGTGGGATTTATCTTGAGTTTGAGCTAGCGTTGAGTGCGTACGAGGTATGTAAAGCCCAATCCTTTCTTCTTTTGGCATGCCTTAGTTTCAAATAGGCTATGACACGAGCTTCGAGAAAATTCGATTCTCGCAATCCGAGCATGTTTATGACTCTTATTCGTTTCTTGGAATTCGTATGTTGGTATGATGAAATATTGGCTTTTATGTCTTTGAAATATTTGATTTTCAACTTTTGCATAAAAAGTTTGGCCTTTAAAAAGTTCCGTAACTACGAACGCCGTATCTTTCACAGAAAGGCTCGGATTGCCTCGATATGCTCGTAGGAGTTTTTATGACATAAGATGAGTTTGTTTTTCATAGGCGGGCCCGACTCGGGTCGATACCCATCCGTGGGCCCCGCAGCTTCCCTTTATGTACTTCGGATAACTTTTGGCAAAACATGATACGATTAATATCCCGATTTTAAGTATGGTAATTTTACTTATCTTTTGAGTCTGTCATTATGATTTCATGCATATGGTTACTCACGACTCTGCTCGTGCATTCTGTTGTATCTTTCGCCGAGTCCCGGGCCGGTTCTGTTGTCGTGCGCACTATGATATACTCCGGTGTTATGCTGTGTTTATGGTTCGCCGAGCCCTCGCTCGAGGGCCGGTTCCACTTATATTTGGTGTTATCGTGTATGGTGTATGATGTTTGTGACGGGGATACGGAGATTTGAAACCTTCGGTGTTATGCCGTGTTATGGCGCCATCGACGGCGGGCGACCATATTTTCGAGCCTTATGCATGACTTGTATTTTGAAAGTAAACATTTTGATACTTTGGAAACGCATTTTACTTTCCGTATTTCCATTTCGATTATGATTCCGATTTGTATACTATATTTTCTCGCTTTGCATACTCGCACATATTTCGTACCGACCCCCTTTCTTCGGGGCCGCGCGTTTCATGCCCGTGCATACGTACGCACGATTTGGTGATCCACCCGTTTAGGACACCCTCTTCTCGTTTGGAGTGCTCCTCTTATTCCGGAGCCATATTTTGGTATATATTCGTTCGTTGCATTTGTATATATTTGTTCAGGGGTACGGCGGGGCCCTGTCCCGTCTTATGATTCCGTTTGTCTGTTTAGAGGTCTGTGGACATGTATGTGGGTTATGCCCATTCTGTACGCTGTGTTTGTATGATATATGTTCTGGCGACCCCATTCGCCGTGCGCCCCTCGTCGGCTTGCATTTGTATATGTTTTGGGCCGTTGCGCCATTTGATAGCCTTGCCGCTTTGATATATATACGGTTGTGTTTGAGATGTGTTTGCGACAGCTTGATATAATCCGAGACAAACTTTGATATTTATGTCCGTATAAGCCATCTCGTTTGCGACTCGGATTTGTGATTGTGTTTGGGTGCCCACTCGGGCACTAGTCACGGCCTACGGGGTTGGGTCGTGACGTAAGTGGTATCGCAGCGGTTCGTCCTCGGAATGTCTATAGACCGTATCCAGTAGAGTCTTGTTTATCGGTGTGTTGTGCACCACATCTATAAACAGGAGGCTACAGGACATTTAGGATGTCATCTTTCTTTCTGATCTTAGATCGTGCGATAGAGCTGTGTTATCAGGATGACTCTTTTCTGACGAATTATTATGTTTTCAGCGATGCCTCCGAGGAAGGCCACGCTCGCCCGGCAAGGGCAAGTCTACGGCGCGGTGAGACCAGCCGAGCCCGGATGACTACTAGGGCTCGTGCCCGGTTGAGCCGAGATATTGTGCCTCCGACGGCCAGTTCTGCTACCCTGCCAGTATCCGAGGGATTTGGAGCAGCCACGGTACCGCAAAGACGGGGGGCGGCTCCACCGCCGGCCCCGCGGCACCGCACCGTACCTCCGGTCCCCCGGCCCGTGGGCGGATGACGGGACCCCGCGAGAGGCGGGCCCGCTTGTTGACTCGGTTGGTAGCGGGCGAGTGTCCACGGACGGGGAGCGAGGGGAGGATCGTGTAGACAGCGCGACAGTCATAGGGGCCCGTGATTTTCTACTTTGTGGCCCACCAGAGTTTTTCGGGTCAAAGCCCGCAGAGGACCCTCATGAGTTCATCCGACAGATGCAGCGTACCCTGCGATTGATTAGTGCTTCCGAGACAGAGTCGGTTGAGATGGCGTCATACCGGGTTGCACGATGTAGCGGCGAATTGGTATGAGTCGTGGATGCGTCCGAGGCGAGGGTGCCCCTCCCGGCCGTATGGGGCGAGTTTAGAGAGCTTTCCCCGGCCCATTTTTTGCCTCCGGAGGTGAGGCGGGCCGGGGTAGACAGTTCTGCGTTGTTGAAGCGGGAGGGGCAGGCCAGTCCGGGAGTACAGTTTAGAGTTCGATTCGCTGGCCAGATATGCGCCCGCATATGTAGCTGACATGACTGACCGGATGCACCGATATATAGTGGGGCTGGACCAGTACTTCGTTGACAGCTGCTTGGTGATGGCGGCCCAGCCGGTATGGATATTGCCCGTATACAGGCCCATGCCCAGGGCATGGAGGACAGACGCAGAGGGCGCCAGCCGACAGGGGTTGATGACGGGGGCCGGCCCAAGAGGGCTAGATCATCCGGTATTCGGGGATTTTCGAGGCGGCGGCCTCGGCGGCGGTAGAGAGAGATATCCTCCCCGGCCGGCCACGGGGCACACCCCCGCGGTTACCGGCCGGAGATCGAGAGGTGCGGGATATTCAGGGGCGGCCGAGTTCCGGTTTTCGAGCTCACGGTTGGACGAGAGGTTCCGGTAGTCGGATGAGACCACCCGACCTCCGTGTTCCCCCGTGGGAGACGTGTGTGGAGAGTGTTTTCGTGCCACCGGTGCGTGCTTTACTTGTGGCCGTCGTGGCCATCGTGTGAGAGATTGTCCGGTTAGAGGTGGTGCGGCGGCGCGGCCCCGCCCACCGGGTCAGCCGCCGGTTCATCTTCATCCTCAGTAGCTATGCGCCCTGCGGGCGAGGTACACCAGCACCAACGGACCGAGGCAGGGTCGTGGTGGAGTTCCGGTTCTAGCGGTCCTTCGAACCGCATTATGCATTGGCCACCGACGGACCGCAGGGCGTCGCCTAATGTTGTCACGGGTATATTCACTGGTCTTCTCTCGAGATGTGTATGCACTGATTGATCCTGGTTCTACATTATCATATATTTCTCCCCTTGTTGCTAATAAAATTGGGATAGAATCTGAACCGATAGAGCCTTTTGAGGTAGCTACACCAGTAGGGGATTCTATTATAGCCAGTCGAGTTTATAGAGACTGTTCGGTATTTATCTGTGGCCGCTGCACTAAGGCGGATTTGGTAGAGTTAGATATGACTGAGTTTGACGTGATTATGGGTATGGATTGGCTAGCTTCTTGTTATGCTAATGTTGATTGTCAAAAGAAGATAGTCCGTTTCCAATTTCCAGGGAAGCCAGTCATAGAGTGGGCAGGTAATACAAAGATCGCCGAGGGGTAAGTTTATTTCATACCTCAAGGCTAGGAAAATGATCAGAAAAGGCTACATTTATCATCTGGTCCGTGTACATGATTTAGAAGCAGAGGCACCGACTCCTGAGTCAGTCCCAGTGGTTAATGAATTCTTAGATGTATTCCCAGATGAGCTTCCAGGTCTTCCCCCTGAGCGGGAGGTAGAGTTTGCTATTGATTTGTTGCCAGATACTCAACCTATCTCTATTCCTCCGTACGTAATGGCACCCGGCAAATTGAAGGAATTAAAGGAGCAAATGAGAGATTTATTAGAGAAGGGCTTTATTCGGCCCGCACATCACCCCGGGGAGCTCCGGTATTGTTTGTGAGAAAGAAGGATGGATCGCTCGCGGATGTGCATTGATTACCGGCACCGAATAAGGTAACCATCAAGAATAAATATCCCCCCCAAGATTGATGATTTGTTTGATCGGTTGCGGGGTGCCGGTGTTTCTCGAAGATAGACCCGCGGTCGCTATCATCGGGTACGGGTACGAGAGGCCGATATTCCCAAGACAAAGCATTCGGACCCGATATGGGCACTATGAATTCGTAGTGATGTCTTTTGGCCGACTAATGCCCCACAGATTTATGGACCCGATGAATCGGGTATTCAGACCGTTCTTAGACATGTTCGTGATTGTATTTATCGATGATATTCTAGTTTATTCTCGATCAGAAGCAGAGCATGCAGACCATTTGAGGACGGTACTTGGCACACTCCGGCACCAGAAATTATATGCTAAATTTTCTAAATGTGAATTCTGGTTATCTTCAGTGGCATTTCTGGGACATATTATTGGAGCTGACGGCATCCGGGTGGATACCCAGAAGATTGAGGCCGTAAAGAATTGGCCTAGACCTACGACGCCGACTGAGGTGCGTAGCTTTCTGGGATTGGCCGGTTATTACAGGAGGTTCGTAGAGAAGTTTGCTTCCATTTCAGCGCCTTTGACAAGGCTGACTCAGAAGGGAGCGAAATTCCAGTGGACTGATTCTTGCGAACGTAGCTTCCAGTTGCTGAAAGAGAAGTTGACTACAGCTCCAGTTCTGACACTTCCCGAGGGCTCAGATGGGTATGTGATTTATTGTGATGCCTCTGGTATTGGTTTGGGGTGTGTGTTGATGCAGCACGGCAGGGTGATAGCTTATGCTTCCCGGCAGCCCAGAAAACATGAAAAGAATTATCCTACTCACGATTTAGAGCTGGCCGCTGTGATTCATGCTTTGAAGATGTGGAGACATTATTTATACGGCGTTCACGTTGACATTTATATGGATCATAAGAGCCTCCGGACATCTTTAAGCAAAAGGAGCCGAACTTGCGGCAGAGAGGTGGTTAGAGTTGTTGAAAGATTATGATGTTGATATTCTCTACCATCCGGGGAAAGCTAATGTTGTGGCGATGCACTTAGTCGCAAGTCTATGGGCAGCCTAGCAGACGTGCCATCAGAGAGGAAGGAAATGGTTCGCGAGATCCATCGCCTGGCTAGTCTTGGAGTTCGTTTGGCCGATTCCGGAGATGTTGGGGTTTCGTTCGAGGTATTGCGAGTCCTCTATTACGAAGATATTAAGCGGCATCGGTATGAGGATCCTATTCGGCACAAAGATAGAGACACGGCCCCCAAGACACGAGAAGACTCGTTCGAGATTACATCCGATGGGGCATTATTACATAGGGGCGATTATGTGTACCGATGTTGCGGGGCCGCGGCGACGAGTTATGGGCGAGGCACATTATGCCCGTTATTATGTTCACCCGGGTCGACGAAGATGTATCATGATCTCAGATGCTTATATTGGTGGGATGGTATGAAAAGAGACATAGCAGAGTTCGTCGCTCAGTGCCCGAATTGCCAGCAGGTTAAGATTGAGCACCAGAAGCCCGGTGGATTATTGCAGGAGATGGAGATACCGTCGTGGAAGTGGGAGATCATTAATATGGATTTTATTACCGGCTTACCTCGCACTCCCCGGAGGTATGATTCCATTTGGGTTATTGTTGATCGGCTGACGAAATCAACCCATTTTCTTCCGGTCCGGACTACCTACTCGGTCGAGGATTATGCCGTGCTTTATATTAAGGAGATTGTGCGACTTCACGGAGTTCCTATATCTATTATCTCCGATAGAGGTGCCCGCCTAGTTCTGCAAATTTTCTGAGATCGTTTCGGCAGGATTGGGGACACAGTGAGTCTCGGTAACATTCCATCCCCGTCCGACGGACAAAGCCGAGCGCACTATTCGTACACTAGGAAGATATGTTGCGGGCCCGTGTTATTGATTTCGAGAGGTAGCGGGATGACCATTTGCCGCTTGTTGAATTTGCTTATAATAACATCTACCACTCCATTATTCAGATGGCACCGTACGAGGCATTGTATGGCAGAAAGTGTAGGTCACCGATCGGTTGGTTTGATGTTGGGGAGACGAGTTGATTGGCCCGTATGTGGTCCGGCGGGCGTGGATAAGGTGAAACTCATTCGGGAGCGGTTGTTAACGGCTCAGAGTCGACAGAAATCATATGCAGATAATCGCCGTCGACATTTAGAGTTTCAGATTGGTGATTGGGTATTCCTTAAAGTGTCACCTATGAAAGGTGTTATGAGATTCGGCAAGAAAGGGAAGCTCAGTCCGAGATATATTGGGCCTTATCAGATTATTCGTAAAATAGGCAAGGTTGCCTACGAGTTAGATCTGCCAGCTGATTTGGGAGCGGTACACCCGGTATTCCATGTTTCTATGCTTCGTAAATGTATTGGTGACCCCTCCAGAATATTTCCTGTAGATGATATCCAGGTCACAGAGGAGCTATCTTATGAGGAGCAGCCTATAGCCATATTGGATCGTCAGGTAAGAAAGTTGCGGAATAAAGATGTGGCTTCTGTTAAAGTGCTGTGGCGGAATAATAACCGAGAGGAAATGACCTGGGAAGCTGAGGAGCAGATGAAGAAGAAGTATCCTCACTTATTTCCGGTACCTACAGGTAATCCAAATTCTCTACTTGACTATGTTGGTTGATAAATGAATTGTTGATCAATGAATGAATTGTTGTGATAGTTGAAAAGGGAAACTCCCCCAAATTGTTTGTATGACCCGTAGGGTTAATTTAACATTCGAGGACGAATGTTCTAAAGGGGGGGAGGATGTTATATCCCGCATTTTTGTACATTGGAATAATCCGGATTAACTATGATAAGTTAGGGACAAAACCATTCCGGGATACAAGTTGAGACTTTTGACCTTCGATTTTATTTTGAGTCATAAGTTGTGCATGAATTTGTTGGTATGGAACAATTAGGAAAATTTGGGACCAAAATTAAAAATTATGGAACTTGAAAATCATGCATTTTTCTATGGTTGGCCGTGTGGTGTGGAGGAATGGCCCACACAAATTGTGTTCAATTTTTATTGCTCCAACACATGGTGTGGGCCAAGGACACTTATACTATATTCATATAAGCACAAAAGATGATCAACTAGTCTTCATTATTCATTTCCAACACTTAGAAAAAAATAAGAAGTTGAAGAGCACAAAATAGAGGCTCTCGGCCAAGAAGAGAAAAACCAAGATCAATTCTAGCCACTCCAAAAATATTTTGTTGATGTAAACCCACTAATTGGAGGTCCCTAAGTAGCGTGGAAGTGTTGTTGGAGCGATCAACCCGCTAGTTTTCATTATTGCAAACCCTAGCCTATTGTGGAGTTGAAGAAGAAAGGTAAGAATTGATTATGTTTTATGTGTTATAAAGGTTGTATGCATGTTGTAGTATGTTAAAATGGATGAAAATCATGAAATATGGCATGTTGGAAGTGAGTTGTGTGTATGGTGTGTTAGCCGTGTGAGGTGTGTGTGTGTTGTGTGGTATTGAAGCAATGAATTAAAGTCTAGCTAGTATGTTGTGATTGTTGTAGAGTGGAGCAAGGAATGAGAATCATCTTTATATGTTGGTGGGAGGTGTTGGCCGAATGTAGGCCATTCATGTAACAAGAAATGAATTAATATCGCTTAATGTTTTAGTCGTCGTCGTTATGAATTCTATGTTGGAAATGAATGTTTAATGACTCAAATTGATGTTGTAATTGTTGCGGACTGATTTGGAGGTTATTGTACATTTAATGTAATTTGTATATTGATGAGAATAGCATTGTTAGAATGTGAATTGTGGATACAAATCATGATTTGAAAATGAGGAATGTGTTAAAGTGAGGTTCTCGGGTTTGGGGACTGATTTCGGGTGAATTGGAGCCATTGTTGGATTGTTGGAAATATTGTATGAATTGCTTAGAATGTCTTTAAATATTGTTGGTATGGGTTCGGTTAGTATTTGAATGTATAAGCGTCGATGTTGGCTTGAAGGTAAGCCATTGAATTGAATTTATGAATGTTGTTAGATGATGAAAAAGAGAGCTATTAATGTGGTATTGCCTTTCGGATTGCTTATTGTTGTTGCTAGGTTGGTTGTTGTTGTTGTTGTTGTTGTTGATTTTGGCCGAGTTAAATTCTCGGGGTGGCCTATTTACAGGGGAAATGCTGCCCAAATTTCTGTAGAATTAAGGGCTAAATTGGAATTAAGTGCCCAAATGTCTCTAGCTAATGTTTGGCATATTATGACTTGTTTGTAGACCTTGGGCAGCCCGAGACGTAGGTGGGATTTATCTTGAGTTTGAGCTAGCGTTGCCTAAGTGGCCGTGTGGGTCCCACTTGTGATTTGGCCAACTCTTATTGGCTAAGAACTTGGGTGGGACACATGTCCACTTTGTGGACTGCATATATAAAGGGAATTGCTGATTCATAACCCAACTAGAATTTCATTTCAACAATTCAAAGTTGGAAAAGTATAGTGATAGAGAGAGAGAGGCTCTCGGCTACAAGCTGGCCGAGAACACCCTCCTCCATTTTGATCCAAAAAATCAATTTTTCCAAGTAGATAAATTCCTCATCAAGTGTATAAGGACGTGTGGTAGTTGTTGGGTAGAGACAAGGAGGTGTAGCGTTCCATAGAGTTGAAGATTCGGCCAAGTTTGAAGGACAAGTTACAAGGTAAGAATGATCATTGTTCTTGTGTTGTATGAAGATTTGAATGTATAATTCATGCATGTTGTTGTTGGGTTGTTGTTGTGGTTGAACTTGAGGTTGAGCCGTGAGCTTGGTGAAGCAATGGTTGATTCCATTTTGCATGTATTGTTGGTAAATAAATGTATGCCACCATATGTAATGGAACTAAGATTGTAGAATTGGTTTATGATGTGCATGTTAGAATTGGGCTGTTTTCTTAAAGTTTAAATGAGCCATGTGTTGTAGACTTGAATGGAATTATGTTTGGTCTTCTTGTGCATATATATTGGATGTGGATTGAAGGTGTTGTAATGTGGATAAATGAGTGAAAATCGAGAAGTTGTAAGAATGGCATTGAAGCCGTGTAAGGGGACTGTTTTAGGAAAGATTATGGACTGTTTTGTGCCAAATTTTGATTGTTGTTGTTGTGCACATTGTGATATATTGTATGTATGTTGAATATGTGAATTAAGGTGTTAGTGAAACAAATCAAGTTGAGATGTATAAGCAGTCCAAACCGTGGACTGTTTTGAGGTTAGAAGTGAAGTAATGTTGTTGAATGATTGAATGTCATTATGAACATGTAGTAAAAGTGAAATGGTATTGTTGTA
>NW_026715323.1:0-20329 GCF_029784015.1 Lycium ferocissimum | reverse complement strand
GATATGCATTTTTGATTACCTATGCATCTCGTTCGTTTCCGTACATTCGTTCGATTTTAGTTTTATTTATTACGTCTCTCGCTTTACATATTCAGTACATTTTCCGTACTGACCCCCTTTCTCCGGGTGCGTTTCGTGCCGCGCAGGTACAGACATTTGATTTGCTGATTCGCCCGCCTAGGTTGTTTGCTCAGCTGGTTGAAGTGCTCCTTTGTCCGGGGCCCGTATTTGGTATAAAATTATCCGTTGCATTTGTACCTATTCATTACGGGGGTACGACGGGGCCCCGTCCCGTCATATGATTATGTTTTGTTCTCAGAGGTCTGTAGACATGTGGTGTGGGTTCTGTATATGTTTCGTGAGATGTGCGTACGTTTAGAGTTTATCTATGTTTTGTGACGGCCTTATCGGCCTTCGTGCGGCATGCCCACTTGTCCTTGTTAAATTATTATTTCTGCTCATTTGTAATATTTTGCTAATTTTAGGTTAAGGTACGTATGAGTGTCCAACTAGGGCACGTGTCGCGGCCTACGGAGTTGGGTCGTGACACATAACATCAACAACAATCAAAATACTAAACAAAACAATTAAATCATTGCCCTTGCAAACCATCCATGCATACGGCCACACATCCATATCCACAACACACAAGATTTCCATACTTTTCATTCATTTCTACATACCATAACATAAACCAAATCTTCATAACCCATAAAAGAGAATGAAATCATACCTTTCTTCTTCAACTTCTTCACTTGAATAAAATTGGTTTTCTTGCTCAAATAACTATACCATATTGAAGAGAGTCTTGAACTTAATAAGAATTCAAGAAGAGAGGAAATTTTGGATCAAAATTGGATGGCTTGAATTTTTTTTTTTTCTTCCTTTCATGGCCGAATGGCCTCCCTCTTTTTTTTTTTGTCTTTGTTTCTTTCTTTCTTTCTTTCTCTCCTTCTCCAAGTATGAGCACCCCTCTCTTATATATATATATATATATATGTGTGTCACATGATCATGCACATGCCTTATTTTTTTATTTCAAATTTTCTCTAGATTTTTCTTTCCTTTTCCTTTTCATTTTTCTAGAGTTTTCTTTCTTTTATTCTATTATTTTTTTTTAAAAGATGACTTATTATTTTAGTCATCCTTTTTCCATTCTTTTTCTTCACATGGACAATATGACCCCTTTTGGAATTTTCTTGCCCGTGAAATGACCATTTTGCCCCTAGCCTTTTTAAATATTTCCATGAACCATTTTGCAAATTTTCCTTTTTCGCCTCGATTTATCTCACAATATTCCCATACCAATAATAGTCATAAATTATATTTATAACAACTCGTACATCAAAATGATTTTTGAAAATGATCTCGTCCTTAACTTCCCACGACGACTTCGAAATATCCAAACGTACAAAGTACGGGCTATAACACTTTCCTTCTAAGGCATGAGTCCTATGGCCTGAATTTCCTCTTTTCTTATGAATGTTCAATCTTGGAGAAGACTATGAGCCCTTGTTCATGAATAGCCCTATGAGATAAGAGATATGCTACGAGTATGATAATGATATGATGTTCCAATTAAGCTGATGAAGCTATCCATAGCCCATTGATGTTGATCATTTTATACACTCACCTTATGCTTGTTCCTTCAAGGTGAGGCAGAATGCTTATGAATGTTCCATAATGAAGTCGGGGGTCCACGACCTTATGTCACCCCGATAGAGTATGATTATCTATGAGTCTCTATCCATGCATTATGATGAGTTATGATAATCATATTACTATGAGCATATTATGATGAGCATATGATGATATTACACCGCGCCTATATGGCCGGGCAGTCACCACCAAGGCGGGCAGCTATACGCCATGGCCAGATGGCATGGGCAGACACCACTAGTGGGCGGCATGAGATGGTACCCCGGACGCGGGAGGCCTGGACGCAGGCTAATGTTATTGATTATCACACCGTACCTACATGGTCGGGCAGTTTATACATTTATGCATACATGACATGATGATGACTATGAGAGTAAGCTAGCATGCATTATCTCTTTTATGATACGATACAGTCAGTTACAGATTGCTCCTCATTTGATGCTCCCCTACTTCATTGATGTCTTATTATTGTTTATGCTTCACATACTCAGTACAATATTCGTACTGACGTCCGTTTCTTTGGACGCTGTGTTCATGCCCACAGGTAGACAGGGAGGCGATCCAGATTCATAGGAGCCATTAGCTGATTGAGAGCACTCCACTTTTCCGGAGGTGCCATTGATTATTCATTTGGTACATATGTGTACATATTCAAGATTTGGGCACGACGGGGTCCTGTCCCGTCCATATGTCTAGTACTCTAGTAGAGGCTCGTAGATACGCATGTGTGGGTAGTATGGTCCCATAGCTTTTATGTATATGCATGTATATATATATATCATTTTGATAGCCAAAGGGCTTATGTTTATAAAAGTAAATATGTTTCAAATGTTAATAGATTTCTATGATTATGAGCATATAGTACGAATGAGAGTAGATAAGTAACAAAATGAGCGGTTTTCGATGGTTATCCCCGGATACCCGTCATGGCCCTAGTCGGGTCGTGATAGAAGTGGTATCAGAGCAGTTCAGTCCTAGGAAGTGTCTATGAGCCGTGTCTAGTAGAGTCTTGTTTATGGTGTGTTGCTACAGGACATTTAGGAAAAATGACCATCTTTCTTCTTACGAGATCGTGCGATAGAGCCGTGTATAAGATTTAATCCTCCCTAATAGTGTGTTGTGATTTCAGAAATGCCGCCAAAAGGAAAAGCTAAAGCCACCCAGAAGGGTAAGACTACGATGAAAAGGCGGGCAGAAAGAGAGCCGCCTATGAATATAGATGAGGGTGAATCACATAATGAGGCTCCATCTAATGCCTCCACTACTCCGCCTATTATGGAAGAGCAAGAAGGGGCTTCAGTTCCAGCTCCTATGCCTCCAGTTCCTCCACCGGCTACTTCGGGTCAACAAGTGACCGAGGCCATTCATTTATTAACACAGTTGGTTGCCGCTCAGGCACAGCGGCAGAATGTTGGCCCAGGTGATCGTTCAGCCAGTACTAGAGCCCGTGACTTTATGAGTTTGAATCCTCCGAAATTCTTTGGGTCAAAGCCGGATGAAGACCCGCAGGGCTTTATTGATGAAATGTTGAGAACATTGCGGATTATTCATGCTTCCGAGACCGAATCTGTGGAGTTGGCGTCATATAGACTCCGGGATGTGGCGGTTTTATGGTATAATAATTGGATAGCATCAAGGCAAGAGAATGCGCCTCCTCTCGTGTGGCAAGAATTTGTAGATGCCTTCATTCGCCACTACTTACCACCCGAGGTCCGCCGAGCTAGAGCGGATAGATTTTTAAATTTGAAGCAAGGGAATATGAGCGCCCGGGAGTATAGCCTTCAATTTAATTCTTTGGCTAGATATGCTCCTACAATGGTGGCCGACATGGGCGATAGGGTGCATAGATTTGTGAGTGGCTTAGGGCCACATTTATTTAAGGATTGCTTAACGGCTTCATTGCAAGATGGGATGGATATTTCCCGCATTCAAGCCCATGCCCAAAATCTTGAAGGACAACAACCTCCGCAAAGGGGTGATCGTGATGTGGATAGAAGGCAAAGCAAAAGGGCTAGATCTATGGGCACAGGCGGTGATTATAGAGGGGGATCAAGGCAGTCATATTCTAGGCACTCAGGCCAGTCAGTGACGAGTGCACCTCCCCGATTTACAGGCCGAAGATTTGATCGCTCTTTCCGTTCAGGACAGGGCCAGAGTTCGAGGGCCCCAGGTTCTCAGTTTGGGGGAGATTATAGTCAGAGGAGACCTCCAGTGCCGCGATGCAGTCAGTGCGGTAGATTACACTCCGGACAGTGCCGCCAGGGTTCAGATGCTTGTTACGCTTGTGGTCAGGTAGGGCATATGATGAGAGATTGCCCGTCGATGAGCGGTAGAGCTGGGGTCCAGCCCACAGGATCAGCGGCTGGTTCTTCATCAGTGCGTCCGACAGACGGACTCCCAATTCCAGTAGGCCGAGGTAGAGGCCGAGGGGGAGTATCTACTTCAGGTGC
Source organism: Lycium ferocissimum (assembly GCF_029784015.1). Taxonomy (NCBI): domain Eukaryota; kingdom Viridiplantae; phylum Streptophyta; class Magnoliopsida; order Solanales; family Solanaceae; genus Lycium; species Lycium ferocissimum. Next base: position 16,220 of record NW_026715323.1, on the reverse strand, counting down.
TACTCAGCCCCGCTTGTATGCTTTAGCCGGACGACAGGATCTCGAGTCCTCCCCAGATGTGGTTACAGGTACATTGACTGTGTTTTCTCATGACGTGTATGCATTGATAGATCCGGGTTCTACATTATCATATATTACTCCATATGTTGCTAATCGTATTGGGGTGAAACCCGAGCCAATTAAACCTTTTGAGGTGTCTACTCCGGTTGGTGATCCCGTGATAGCTAAACAAGTGTATAAAGATTGTATAATTGTGATATGTGATCATCAAACTAAAGCTGATTTAGTTGAGCTAGAAATGTTAGATTTTGATGTGATTATGGGTATGGATTGGTTGGCCTCATGTTATGCTAATGTTGATTGCCGAATGAAATTAGTTCGATTTCAATTTCAGGGAGAGCCTATGCTTGAATGGAAAGGTAATACGGCAACTCCAAGGGGCAGGTTTATTTCCTACCTTAAGGCAAGAAAGATGATAGCTAAGGGCTACATTTATCATATAGTCCGAGTTCGTGACATTCCAATCCGTTCCGGTAGTAAATGAGTTTCCGAATGTATTTCCAGATGAACTTCCAGGCCTTCCTCCAGAAAGAGAAATTGATTTCGCCATTGATGTGTTGCCGGATACTAAGCCCATTTCTATTCCTCCTTATGGAATGGCTCTGGTAGAATTGAAAGAGTTAAAGGCCCAGTTGAAAGATTTGCTCGAAAAGGGGTTCATCAGACCCAGTTCATCACCGTGGGGAGCACCAGTATTGTTTGTGAGAAAGAAAGATGGTTCCCTACGAATGTGTATTGATTATAGACAGCTGAATAAGGTGACGATAAAGAACAAGTATCCTCTTCCGAGGATTGATGATTTATTTGATCAGCTACAGGGTGCCAAGTGGTTTTCCAAGATAGATTTGAGGTCGGGTTATCATCAAGTGAGAGTTAGAGAAGAAGATATTCCTAAGACACCTTCGAAATGAGATATGGCCATTATGAATTCCGAGTGATGTCGTTTGGGCTAACTAATGCTCCGGCGGTGTTCATGAATTTAATGAATAATGTATTCAGGCCTCTCTTGGATTTGTTCATGATAGTATTCATTGATGATATTCTGGTGTATTCTCGCACAGAATCAGAACATGCAGATCATTTACGTATTGTTCTTGGAATTCTTCGAACTCGGGAGTTGTATGCAAAATTTTCAAAGTGCGAGTTTTGGCTAAATTCTGTGACATTCTTGGGTCATGTTATTTCAGATGATGGCATTAGAGTGGATACTCAGAAAATTGAAGCTGTAAAGACTTGGCCAAGGCCTACGACGCCTACGGAAGTTCGTAGTTTTCTGGGATTGGCAGGTTATTATAGAAGATTCGTAGAGGGCTTTTCATCTATTTCAGCCCCATTAACGAAGCTAACCCGAAATCGGCAAAATTTCGGTGGAATGATGCTTGTGAGCGTAGCTTCCAAGAGTTGAAGGACAGATTAACCTCAGCTCCAGTCTTAACACTTCCAGAAGGGCCGGATGGCTATGTTGTATATTGTGACGCTTCCGGTGTTGGGCTAGGATGTGTATTAATGCGGCATGGAAAAGTCATTGCTTATGCTTCGAGACAAATTTTAAAACATGAAAAGAACTACCCAACTCATGATCTTGAATTGGCCGCAGTTATTCATGCATTAAAAATGTGGAGACATTACTTGTATGGCGTACATGTTGATATCTATACAGATCACAAGAGTCTTCAATATATTTTTAAACAGAAGGAGTTGAACCTACGGCAAAGGCGGTGGTTAGAATTATTGAAAGATTATGACGTAAATATTTTATACCATCCTGGTAAAGCAAATGTGGTAGCTGATGCCCTTAGCCGTAAGTCTATGGGTAGTCGAAGTGATGTTCCGTCAGAAAAAAGGGAATTAGCTCGTGAACTCCACCAGCTAGCTAGCTTGGGAGTTCGTTTAATGGAATCGGGCGATACAGGAGTTAATGTGCTTAACTTGGCTGTTTCATCCTTGGACACAGAAATAAAAGAGCGCCAATATGAGGATCCCAAATTGAAGTATTATAAAGGTGTGCAGTTCCCAAAAGAAAAGTCACCATTTGAAAGTCTCGGCGCGATGGGTTCTCGGTACCGAAATAGGTTATGTGTTCCGGATATTTGCGACTTCGTCGTCAAATTCTAGAAGAAGCTCATTACTCTCGGTATTCTATTCATCCGGGAGCGACGAAAATGTATCATGATCTTAAATTGATGTATTGGTGGGATGGCATGAAAAGAGACATAGCAGAATTTGTAGCCCAATGTCCAAATTGCCAGCAAGTAAAGATAGAACATCAAAAGCCAGGGGGATTATTGCAAGCGATGGAAATTCCTACGTGGAAATGGGAAGTGATCAATATGGATTTTATTGTAGGATTGCCCCGTTCCCGAGGCAAGTATGATTCCATATGGGTGATTGTGGATAGATTGACGAAAGCAGCTCATTTTCTTCCAGTCAGAACCACATACTCAGCAGAAGATTATGCGAGGTTGTATATCAAGGAAATTGTGAGACTTCATGGTATTCCGATATCTATTATTTCGGACAGAGGAGCACAGTTTACAGCTAAGTTCTGGAAATCCTTTCAAGAAGGTCTAGGTACTCAAGTAAGGCTTAGTACGGCATTTCATCCGCAAACTGACGGACAAGCCGAGCGTACTATACAGACCTTGGAGGATATGCTAAGGGCATGTGTTTTAGATTTTGGTGGTAGTTGGGATGACCACTTACCCCTAATCGAGTTCGCATATAATAATAGCTATCATTCTAGCATTCAAATGGCCCCGTATGAAGCTTTGTATGGAAGGAAGTGTAGATCTCCAATTGGATGGTTTGAAATCGGAGAAGTACAATTAATAGGCCCCGAGTTGATTCAACAAGCTGTAGAAAAAGTCAAGATGATCCGAGATCGATTATTGACAGCCCAAAGTCGCCAAAAATCTTATGCGGATAACCGCCGGCGAGATCTAGAATTTCAAGTCGATGATTGGGTGTTCTTGAAGGTATCACCAATGAAAGGGGTGATGAGATTTGGTAAGAAAGGGAAGTTAAGTCCTCGATACATTGGACCCTATAAGATCATCCGCAAAGTGGGTCAAGTAGCTTATGAATTAGACTTGCCTTCAGAGCTTGAATTAGTTCATCCAATTATTCATGTCTCAATGCTCCGCAAATGTGTTGGAGATCCCACAAAGATTGTGCCAGTAGATGATGTTCAGATTACAGAAAAGCTAGCCTATGAAGAAGTGCCTATTGCCATATTAGACAGGCAAGTACGAAGGCTTCGGAATAAGGAAATAGCTTCAGTTAAGGTCTTATGGTGAAATAACAATCGAGAAGAGATGACTTGGGAAGCGGAAGAGAAGATGAAATCTACATATCCGCATTTATTTCAGCCCCCGGAAGAGATATATGATGAAACATCGAGATTATAAGGTATGTATGCTTTTCTTTTATGCATATGGGTCGTGTGTGGCCAGTTTATATTGCTATTGTGTTGTGGCCCTGTGAGGCAATGATATTATGGGTTGTTGTGACAGGATGGTAGTGCCATATTATAGGGGAAACTCTGGCGAAATTTTTCTAGAATCCCGACGACTTAACATTCGAGGACGAATGTTCCAAAAGGGGGGAAGAATGTTACACCTTGGAAAATTTCCCCTTAGCGTACAGTGAATAGACTAACGAGGGGCATGATGTATATGAGGTTTGGACAAGTAAGAAATAGTATTTGATGGTCCTAATTAAGATTTCCAAAGACATTCGAGTTAAGGAAAGAAAGTTGTTAAGGAAAGCGAGTTATAAGTTGAGTGTATCGGATAAGAACTCTGAGTATTGAGTTAACAACGTGCTAATGATACCTTGAGGAAGAGTTATAACGTCCCTTAGAATGGTATTGAGGTGTTAAACAAGTGTTAAGAAGGTTCCATAAGGATCGGAGATCAAACGAGTCGACGAGAACAATTCTCGGAAAACTGGGCAAACCTACGGCCAGACATACTGGCCGTATAAAATGTATGGACCGTATGTCCAACCGTAGATCCAGCCCAGTGCACCATGTCTCACTGGACCAGATCTACGGCCAAACATACGGCCAGTAGAAAACATACGGACCGTATGTTGGTCCGTAGATCTTGGTCGGGACTGATGATGAATTAATATAAGGGACCTCTTTCTCATTTCATTTCATTTCATCTTCACTCCTCCACACTTCAAGACTTCTCTAGAATATTCCATACACTTCAACCATAAGAAAACAATAGAAATCAAAGATCAACAACAAGAATTGAAGAGAATCAAGTGTATGAAACCCATTAAAATCCATTCAAATCAAGAAATCCCAAGAGAGATGAAATAGGGTTTTGGTGCAAAAGGTGTATCACCATTCAAAGCTTATTCCTCCATCATCTAAGGTGAGTTTCATGACCTTTCCATGTTGTTTGAAGTATTGATAGGTTGAAACACTCGGATTGTAGAAGAGTATAGAAAATGGGTCATAAATGTGTGAATAGTGTCATTATTGAGTAGTAGTTGGATTGAATCATGAAAATGGTTATGTTGAGATTATAAATGCGTTATAAATGACATTTAGAACATGGAATGAGTATTGTATGAGAAAGAACGCGATAATGGACTTTGGTCATGGTTATGGAGAATTATAGTGAAATTATGAATTGTGGGCAATGTAATTAGATGATGCTTATTGTTTATGATATTGTGATTGTCGTTATGAATGTTGGGAGTTGATATGGAATATGGAGGAAAGTAGTATAAACAAAGGAAATGCTGCCCAATTTTCTCTAGCTTTAGTAAGTACGTTTTCATGATTGCATAGCTAATGACGACACGAATTCCCTTGAAGGTATAAACGAGTGCATTAAAGGAGAACGAGCAAGTGATAGAATAGTTAAACGACAAAGGTATGTGAGGCTATCCCTTTCCTTCTAAGGCATGAGTCCTATGGCATGAATTTCCTCTTTTATTATGAATGTTCCATCTTCAAGAAGACTATGAGTCCTTGTTCATGAATAGCCACATGAGATAAGAGATATGCTACGATTATGATAATGATAATGATTAAGTCTAGAGATGCTATAGTCGATGATATGATGTCCCAATTAAGCTAATGAAGCTATCCATAGCCCATTGATGTTGATCATTATATACACTCACCTTATGCTTGTTCCTTCAAGGTGAGGGGATACTTATGAATGTTCCATAATGAAGTCGGGGGTCCACGACCTTATGTCACCCCGATAGAGTATGATTATCTATGAGTCTCTATGCATGCATTATGATGAGTTATGATAAGCATATTACTATGAGCATATTATGATGAGCATATGATGATATTACACCGCGCCTATATGGCTGGCGAATCACCGCCAAGGCGGGCGACTATACACCATGGCCGGATGACATGGGCAGACACCACTAGTGGGTGGCATGAGATGGTACCCCGGACGCGGGAGGCCTGGACGCAGGCTAATGCTAATGTTATTGATTATCACACCGTACCTATATGGTCGGGCATCTTATACATTTATGCATATATGACATGATGATGATTATGACAGTAAGCCAGCATGCATTATCTCTTTTATGATACGATACGATCACAAATTGCTCCTATTTGATGCCTCCCCATTTCATTGATGTTTCATTATTGTTTCTGCCTTACATACTCAGTACAATATTCGTACTGACGTCTTTTTCTTTGGACGCTGTGTTCATGCCCATAGGTAGACAGGGAGGCGATCCAGATTCATAGGAGCCATTAGCTGATTGAGAGCACTCCATTTGTCCGGAGGTGCCATTGATTATTCTTTTGGTACATATGTGTGCATATTCATGATTTCGGCACGACGGGATCCTGTCCCGTCCATATGTCTAGTACTCTAGTAGAGGCTCGTAGATACGCATGTGTGGGTAGTATGATCCCATAGCTTTTATGTATATCCATGTATATATATATATATATATATATATATATATTTAGCCAAAGGGCTTATGTTTATAAAAGTAAATATGTTTCAAATGTTAATAGATTTCTATGATTATGAGCATATAGTACGAATGAGAGTAGATAAGTAACAGAATGAGCGGTGTCCCGTCATGGCCCTAGTCGGGTCGTGACACAAGTCCAATCATGATTTAAAAATATCTTTATTTTCATACTTGCACCTCATGTTCCCTTTTCTCCATAATTCAAGTCTTTTAACCCTTCAATAGTTTAAATAGCAAGAATCATAAAACTTACCTTAATCACTTGGAAGTAAGCCTTGAGTTACTCCACTCCCTTAGAGTGAAATCCTCCACTTGCATGCCAAAGAAATTTTTACCCTTCACAAACCCTAATAGGCTTCCTAGTATTTGAATCTCTTAATTCTTGGCTTTGATCTTGGATTTTTGGTATATATTGTTATGGAAATGGAGGGAGGGTTTTTGGAGGGTTCTAGAGAGACATAGAATCTGCTTTTTGTGGAAAATAATGAAATAAAATGTGGGTTCTTATATTTATAGACAGGGCTGGAAACTTCAAAATCGGCGGGTCGACGGCTCGTCGACATGTCGATGGCTCGTCGACGTGCCCCGTCGATCCTTCGCCTACATGTCTGAGATGTCTGATCGTAGAACCTCATCGACGGTACCAAGCGATGACTCATCGACGTGTCGACGGTCCGTCCCTTGGGCCGTCGACGCTGACTGGTGTCAGCAGTTTCCTGAACTGCTCCAATTCAATTCGTTTCACTTCCAATTCCCTCAAAATGTCCAGAATACATACTCATACACCTGTACACATACCAAAAAAAATATCTCATAACCAAGACTTTGGTACCGGCTACCGTACCGACGGTATACACCACCAATAAGCCAAAATTTCCTTGAAATAAAATGGGAGGTGTAACATACAGGTTATCTTTATCTCATATTATGTTCCATATTTCTTGTTATGTTGTTATTCATATCTTACATATTTAGTACACTGTTCATATTGATGTCTCTTTGTGTGTACACTGTGTTCATGCCCGCAGGTAGACAGGTAGACGGATCTGACACATAGGAGGAGCTTCATCAGCGAAATCTCAGGAGCGCTCCATTTACTTCGGAGTGCGCGGTCTATTGGTATTAGTCCTTATGGTCACTTGTGTTCTATATAGAGGCTCGTAGACATGTGTGTGCACAGTTAGACATTTCATAACCTTATCAGTTCATGTTGTTGTATTATATTATGGCTGCCTTGTTGGCTTGTGTTTATGGGCATAGCTGTTGATGATTATATAGAGATGTGTCACTATCTTGTAACATGTGCCCTTGAAGATTATGATATCTATGAGCTATCTTTATGGTCCACCAGAAATGATTATGAGATGTATGTATAGAGGTGCTCGGTGTGTTAGCTCTGGGTGCCCGTCATGGCCCTCTGGTTGGGTCGTGACAAAAGTGATATCAGAGCAGTTTATCCTAGGGTATGTCTATGAGCCATGTCCAGTAGAGTCTTGTTTATGGGTATGAAGCGCGCCACACTTATAAACAAGAGGCTGCAGGGCATTTAGGAACGACTGACCCTTCCTTCTCATCTTAGATCGTACCGTAGAGCTAATTTATAGGATGTGATGTCCCTGATTCTAATCCTAAATGTTTTGATTGTGGATAAGAAGTTGATTATGCTGCTATGAGGTGATTTATGAGAACTGAAGTTGATACTCCGAAAGGTATGTTCCTGCCTTATTGATATTGATAAACGTTGATATAAGAACTTGAGCTAGATGCTATGGGTATTTGTGATCACCCTGTGAGGCATTGTATGTGTTTTATGGGCTGTGTGTAGGAATGAAGTAGTAAGAAGTATAGAGGAAACTCTGCTGAAAATTTTACAAATTGAATTGTTTGAATGTCTATTCTATGAAGAAAGAATGAAGGGAAAATGTAACAATCGGATGTTTGGTAAGTCATGATTGAATGAACCATTATGAGACATTTTCAAAGAGAAGTTTTAGAATGATTTGATTTTAAGCGAATAACCCTGGAGGAAAAAAAGATTAGTAATTAAAGGAACTTGAATGAGTTTCATTCGAGATTTCGGAGAATTGAGATTTATTGAAGATATAGGGAAAGTTGACATTAAGAGCTCAAATGTTGTATTACGATTTATAGATTGGTGAGTAAGAGATAACGAAGAGATATTGATAAGGGAAAGGAAGTTAACGAGTAGGGGAAAATTTTGCTCTAGAAGTTTATATATATATATATATACATAAGATCAGGACGGGTTGATGACAAGCACTCAGACTCGTTTTATCGAACTTTCCAATATGATGTGAGTTTACATTGGGATTTAGAAGTCATCAGTCATTCAACTTCAAGGGGATTATGAGTATTTGATAGTTGGTACTATTTGGAGAATCATTATGGCCAAGTTACTTCAGGTGTTAATGACGACCTTGAACTCAAGAATGAGAAATGGTTAGGTAAGTTGGATTGCAATTATGATAGTTTTCGGGATTGTTTATATAACCTCTAAATGTGATGTTGCTTGGCCGATGAAGGAAATAGAGATTGTATCAATCTTAAGAATATATGGTGTATTTCTAGCTAATCCTTATCAGAAGGCTTTATCTCAAATTGTTTTGGATGGATGTTGTGAAGATTAGTGACGATAGAGAAATTAGATGCGATGTCGGTTTATGTGTAAGGAGAGAAGAGAGTAGGTGTACAAGTGAAGATAAAGTATTGCAAGGATCGAGTCGGTTGCTACAAGAAAGTAAAAGATGTGAGGTTGATTATCTTAGACAAAGAGACGGGGTACAAGTACGAGTAAAGATTTTTAAATAAAGTTATATCGCCAGGATTCACAATTAGGACGTAGGAAAGTATGCTAGGAAGACCTACAGATTTAGACATACAAAAAAAAAATATGAGGTACCAGAATAGCCCAAAAGAAATTAGGAGCAAGTGAGCTTTACAACTAGAATTCTCTGGCTAGCTGGGCAAAAAGAGAGGGGAGATGTATTAGAGCCACAGATTCAGGACAAAATCAAATGGCAACGGGATATCTCGCAAGAAAAGGTGTTGAAAAACGATAAAAAGATAAGTCACGAGGGGAGATTGTGCCGTATGTCAAAATTGAGGTAGCAAGCACTACAGAAAGAATCCGGATTGGGTTTTCTTGGGAATTAAAGTCAGATAGCGGTAACACGACCAAATATGCAAGCACGAGCATTAGGAAAAAGAAGGTCATGATATCATGAAGGGGAGTGAAAATTGGAAAAGGAAAACATATACACATTAAGGATCAGGTAATATATTTGAGGAAAAGGTTATAATACTACTGGAAAATGGGCCTCTGGCAACATTAGGGAAACCGTTGCCATAGATAAAGGAACCGTTGCCATTGACCTATGGCAACGAATTACCATGCGTGACATCTGCTCGCATGGCGATAGATCTATAGCAACGGTTCATGGGACAGTTCTCAAAACTGTTGCTATAGAAGATCTATAGCAACGGTTATTTGTCTATCTGCTGCGACATACTTTCCTTGTTAATTAGAATAGGTTAAAAACCGTCCCCATAGACTCTTGTGCAATGGTTTGTTAGGCTATTGCAACGCTTAATTGAGGTTATTACAACGGTTATTGGGCTTTATGCAACAGTTATTTGCCTACTGCTACGGTTTTTTATTGATTAGAGACAATTCAGAAATGTTTGTTGCTACGGTTTTCATGACCTATTGCAATGGTTGCCATGTTGAATTTGGGGCTTGTTTCCACAGTTAGGTAAGCTATTGCAATGCTTTAATTAAAATAACAGCCCTGTTTATAAATAATTTATAATGCACTACAAATTATATAAAATCACACAATGAAACTTTTCATAATCCATATTGTCCACAAGCTAGTTATAATATCCATAAAAGCAAAATGTTAAAACCCAAATACATAAAAGTTTTACATTTAAAGAGTTTGCATGAGTTCCAAAATGTCAATAGAAAAATATTCCTAGAACATCTAAAGCTTCAGCAAAAATCCAAAAATCTTCTCAAGTGAAATATCTTCTTAAGTAAGGTCTTCACTGCTTGTGTCTTCCCTTTCTTCATTTTCAACACCTTCAAGAAAAGAATAAGCAATCTCATAACTCTTTTCATTACTAAGGAGAAACTAATAAGAGCCCATTTGGATTGGCTTATGGCTTTTGACTTATAAGCCAAAAGCAATAAGTTAGAAATTCTAGCTTGTGGCTTTTGGCTTATTTTTGTCATATTAGCTTAAAAACAAGTTCTTAAAAGCACTTATTTATTTTACCTAAATACTACACAAGCGCTTAAAAGATATTTTAGCTTAAAATCACCTAAAATAAGCCAATCCAAATAGGCTCTAAGAACAATGTTAGAATAATCACACAAGAAAGATAATAATGACATCTAATCCAAATAACCATTTTGGCAGATTGTATCTCAAAAAGACACCTCTATAAAGAACACAAGTACTTCCTACAGAAAAAGCAATAATCAATAATGATAACAAGCGTGCACTCTATGGATGAGGTTAAAAGCATGCAAAAATTCTCAACTAATGTGTTGTATGTTAAGCTAAGGGGTCGGTTTCCGAAGGTGCCCTGGAGGAGAATTGTGTGTAATAATAGTGGACTACCTAGATGGACTTTTGTGTTACTGTTAGCTGCTCACAAGAGACTATCAACCAGAGACAAACTATATAAATGGGGTGAGACAAATGACTAGCAGTGTCCACTATGTGATGTTGCAAATGAAAGCATAAAGAACTTGTTCTTTATCTGTGATTTCTGAAGTCAGGTCTGGGAAAAGCTGCTATCACGGATGGGCATCAGAAGGAATGCTAGAGAATGGAAAGCAGAGCTTAGCTGGGCAGAGCAGAATGCAAGGGGTAAATTCCCTCAAACTAAAGTTTATCATATGATCCTAGCTGCTGCTGTGTATAGCATATGGAGGGAAAGGAATCAACAGATTTTTCAACAGAAGAGTCAGCCTGCAAATTTGATCATGAAGGTGATAATTCAAGATGTGCATCAAAGGGCAAACAAGAAACCAAAGATAGCCAACTGGTTGACCAAATTTAACTCTTATCCATTTTAGTTATGACCCAGGGATTGCCTAGATGAAAGGGCTTTTATTGGAGTGCATCTGGTGTGTAACTGGAACATTAAGAACTAATGCATGAGCTGACTACTGGGGCGTATTGTCCAGTAGCAGAGCTCATTTTTCATGCGCTGTAAAATCTTACTTTTTGTTTATAATACAAGTTATTTACCAAAAAAAACAAGCGTACACACACTCAATGCATTTTTATGAAACTTATATAGGCATTGGTTATATTATTACTAAATTCACGTTTGGAACCTTAAAGATATTTAAGTTCTTGTATCAGTTGCTGGGATGATTTACTGGGAATTAGCATTTCAAGAGAACAAAAACACAAATATATATATATATATATATATATATATATATATATATATATATACATAGCAGGCCGTGTGAAACGAATCAAGATTACTTAGTTAGGCAGCATCATTGTACAGCCTGAGTCTGGTATGGGAAGAACAAAAAGACACAACCAAACTTCTCAAGATAAAATGAATGATGCAATTTGGTGCTATATTACCAGTGGCCTCATCATACATATGGAAATAGCTACCAAGTTTTTACACAGAAATAAAGAATTGAAAAAGCAAGAAAGTTAAGTTACAAGCTTTGCCAACCTTTAGGATATTTAAAGGTCCAACAAAAACAAGAATCATCAACAGTTAGTCATGACATCTTCAAAAGATTGTTGGAGAGAGAGAAGCATATATATAAATCTCAACACAGAGTAACACAAATCAAAGATGAAATGAACTCCTAATATTAATAGGGAAGCATTATGGGAGCAAATATAAGGACAACTGCAGTCACTGATAAAAAAATAGCTGTATTGATTTTCTCAGAATAGACTAGATGGCTTCATGCACATGCTCAATGGTGGCAATTTTGACAGATGAAACTATCAATGTAGCCAAAGTGAAATGAACTCATAATGTTACTCCCTCAGTTTCATTTTATGTCTTGGTTAGACTGGACTAAGTTTCAGAATATAGAGACTCTTGAATTCAAACTTCTCAAGATAAAATGAATGATGCAATTTAGTGCTATATTACCAGTGGCCTCATCATACATATGGAAATATCTACCACGTTTTTACACAGAAATAAAGAATTTAAAAAGCAAGAAAGTTAAGTTACAAGCTTTGCCAACCATTAGGATATTTAAAGGTCCAACAAAAACAAGAATCTTCAAAAGTTACTCATGACATCTTCAAAAGATTGAACCTTTTTCATATTCACCAAAAAGATTGAATCTTTTTCATAATTGACCCTAAGACATGTTCATTAGCCATATCCTCTTTCCCAAACTGGAAAAGGTAGTTTTAGCACTTCAAGAGAACAAAAAACAAAAATATATATAGCGGGTGACATGACATGAATCAAGCTTAGGCCAGATAAGAACTCAACAGAGAGATTAAGAAAACTTATTAATCAGGTCGCGTGCACAAATCAGGAAGAAAAATATCTAGAACAGAGAAAGAATAGTGGTAGAAGAAGCAGAAGGAAGAAGGATGAGAAGAAGAAGAGGAGGAGTAACATTTATAATAAGTACTGACCTTGATTGTTACTACCAGCAGATGGATGATTTATTTGTTGAATAGCAGCTTCTCCTGGCGAACAAACACTGAATCTTAGCAAGCTAGGATCAAGTCGTAAGTTTGGGTTTAGATGCTGAATTTGTCCAACAACTTTCATTGTAATATCTCGTTCCATGGTATCCATTTGTGCGTCAAATGTTTTCTGCATTCTCTGTTGAACCCTAGCTTCTATTTCCTTCATTTTTTGTTGCATCCGTTCATCAGTAATATTTAAAGAGGGTCCAGAATTTCCCACTTTTTCTTTCAAGACTGTTTTGGTAACCCCACGCCCACACAATCTTATGCATCCTGGATGCTCAGGTCCCATGACTGATGCAAATGCGTCAACTGATTGACTACCATCTTCGCTTTCTTGAGTTTCTATTCTTTCCATTTCAGCCTACAAATCAGTACCAAGAGTAGAGAGTTCAAGTATATCAAAGTGATTCAATATTTAAGAACAAACAAATAATATTGATAAGCTTTAAATTAGAAAATTTCATACTATTTTCCTCATCGTATCTTCGTGTGAGTCCTTGTATACTCGCCCAGGTTTCCTTTTTCTTGTAGTCACAAAGATATCCTTATTTGTTACAAAGATCAGAACTTTCCTTCTCTTTTTCCTAGTTACATGAAAGCTGGCATAAAAATCATCCTAAGTAAAGTCTGCAGGTTCTTAGTAAATGAACAATAAGAGAAAACACCAAACCTCGCGAATTATAGCAAAACTTCTTTTGCCGACAGTGTGCGGATACCTTAACTTTTTTCGATTCTCTATATTAGTTCTGGACGTTTCCTACAATAATTGAGTTAGAGATACTATATGAACCAAATACATAAGAGATGAAGGGCATCTCTTACCTGAGCTTTGTCGGAGTTCCAGTATTCAATGAGATCCTTAAAATGAGATTGTGGAATATTTGCAGGCCTTTTTGCCATTCGAAGTTCATCAGTGGCATAGGGTAAATAGTACCGTTGCTTCAACCAAGTCTTATACTGTCACGACCCAACCCCGTAGGCCGTGACTAGTGCCCTATCTGGACACCCAAACGCACCTATCAAACAGAGTTACACACGGACGGCTTATATATATATATACAAATATCAGACTCTGCCTCAGATTATATCAAACACATCCAGGTATATAACAGAAGCCGACAAGGCTGAGTTTCAAATTTATATAATTTCCAAAAAAAATTTCGGCAGAGTTTCCTTTGTTTTACTGACTATCCAAAATAACCCTGCACGCAGAAAATACCAACAAAGGCCACACAGGGCCAACAAAACAACATATATACATATGCGGGCCGACGGGGCCGCCGCGTCGAATGGAATCGCCCAAACACAACATATACAAACACAACCGTACAGAAGTAGGCACAACCCACAAACATGTCCACAGACTTCAAACGGACGGACGGGCCTATGACGGGACAGGGCCCCGCCGTACCCCTGAACGAATATATACAATGCACGAACAAATATATACCAAAAATATAAGCTCCGGGATGAGAGGAGCACTCCAAATAGCAGAAGAGGGTGTCCTAAACAGGTGGATCACCAAACTGTGCGTCTGTACCTGCGGGCATGAAACGCAGCCCCCGAAGAAAGGGGGTCAGTACGAAATATGTACTGAGTATGCAAAGCAGAAAATGTAGTATACAATCTGAGTTCAAATCGAAATAGAGGTACAGAAAGTAAATGCATTTCCAAAATATCAAAATGTTACTTCAAAATATAAATCATGCATAGGGCACAGGAAATATGGTCGCCCGCCTGTCGATGGCGCCATAACACAGCATAACACTCGTAAAGTTTCAAATCTCCCGAATCTCCATCACATATCATACACAGCACATGTCGCCACACATCATCACACCAAATATAAGTGGAACCCGCCCTCGAGCGAGGATCTCGGTGAACCATAAACACAGCATAACACCGGAGTATATCATAATGCGCACGACAACAGAACCGGCCCGGGAACCGGCGAACGATATCATAGTAGGCACGAGCGGAGTAGTGAGTAATCATATGCATAAAATCATTATCATAAATCCAAAAGATAAGTAAAATAGTCATATTCGAAATCGGAATAATAATTATTACTTTTTGTTTCAAAAGTTATCGAATTCACATAAAAAAGGTGTCACGGGACCCACGGACGGTATATAGACCCGAATCGAGCCCGCCTATGAAAAACGTACTCATCCTATGTCATACAACCTCCTACAAAAATCTCAAAGCAATCCGAGCTTTTCTGTGAAAGTTATGAGCGTTTAAAATTTTGGAATCGCCAACGAATGAACTTTAAAACAAAAATCAGCTTTCATGTAATCTTTACAACTTATGAATTCCAAGAACATAAGGATCAATGTTTCGTAATGTCAACTTAAGAATGCCAAGGAACAAGTGCGATTCATAAACATGCTCGGATTGCGAGAATAGAGTTTCCTCGAGGCTCGTATCATAGCCTACTTTAACTAAGGCATGCCAAGGAAAGAAGGTTACTTTACATACCTCAAACGCTCTCCAATATGATCCAAACTCAAGCTAAATGTTATATCCCGCATTCTGTGCAATCGGATAATTCAAGACAATCGCGGGAAGACAATAAGTAAGGCCACATTTTATTTTGTTTGGCATACGAGCTGCTTGTGAAAAATTTAGAAGTGGAATTAATGAGGAAGGTCAAGGGCATAAAGGGAAATTCGCAACATGACTCGTGGGAATATGGAAGAAAGACGAAGGGCAAAGTTGGAAGTTGGAAAATAATTTTTCATGAATTACAAGAACTAGCCAAATATAATTGGGCTTGAAATTTTCAAGAAAATAAAGAGGCCCAACCGGCCATATTTATGGCAAGCCCATGTTGACTTAAAATTCAAGGAATTAAAAAGAAGACCAAGTCTTCTACATGTCTACATAATATTCAAGAAGTTTCAAGAAATTGAAGAACAAGAAAGAGAAGGAGAAAAAGTTGAAGGCCATTCGGCCAAAGGAAAATTCCAAGAGAAAAATTTCAAAAATTTTTACAAAAATCATTTCCTACCAATTCAAGGGTCCCTAGCAAGGTGGAGTGGTTTTTGGAGCAAGAGGAACACCTATTTCTATAAGTTGGAATCTCTACTCAAGGGAAGAATTGAAGAAAAGGTGAGGTTTGACTCTTCTTGCATGTTATGGATGATGTTGCATGTGTAGTGTGTAAGAAAATGGATGAAAATCATGGAAGAGAAAAAAAGTGGTGTGGCCGTGTATATATATATGTGTGTGTGTGTGTAGAAAGCATGTTCTAATTAATTTATTTAGTGTTTGGTTATTATTGTTGTGAATACTATATTGATAATGGAAATTGAATGAATTTGGAGAACGTGGTTGTGTGTGTGCATGATATGGCCGTGTAGTGTGTGGTGTGTGTATGTGGCCGTGTATACTTGATGTATAGTCATGTATATTGGTGAGTTGTGAAAGAATAATGAGCGAGTTGTA
>NW_026715322.1:0-20203 GCF_029784015.1 Lycium ferocissimum | reverse complement strand
CCTACTAATAATAGTCATAAATAATTTTATGACGACCTCGCACATTAAAATGATTTTTTCGAAAATCGTCTCGCCCTTAACTTTCCAACACGACTTCGAATATCCAAACGTACAAAGTACGGCTATAACATGTTCCTTCAAGGGACGAAGCGACCGTGGTTATTCCATACAGGCCTGGGGCTACCAACCTTACGTCTCCCCGATGCACACGACTTTCCTCGGGTCCTTATGCATGCTGCTTATATGATATGTACATGACATGTATATGATATGTATACGAAATGGGAGATTTGGGGACACATGTATACAGCGCTATTGTCACACCCCGATCTTACTAAAGGCGTACGGGCACCCGACCCCATACTTGGAGCCGAGCGAACCCGCCCACTTCTGTTACATACATATTCTCTATTTGGATCCTCAAAACAAATGATAGTAAAATACATAGTAAAATTTTCAAAATCTTTTTGACGTTTTTCAACTAGGCACGGTCTGTAAGCGCAAGGACCCTGTAACATAATGTATAATAAAACATATCGGCCAGTGGGGCCGTTTTCAAACTCGTCACCTAGACTCATGACTCTCGTCCGCAAAGTCTCTAACTTCTTACCCAGATACGGTAGCATAGACACTCTATCTCAAGAACACTCCGGAATGAAAGCCGAGCTCGCCAATCCGCTCGGAACGTTCGTAATGGCTTCTACCGTCATGTGTACCGCGCGCATGAAACGCAGCCTAATAAAAGGGGCGCGCACGAGTAATGTACCGAGTGTAAACATGTGGTAACATAGAAAGAGACATGGCTCACGTGCAACAATGGAGACGAGAGCATGTCATGAAGTGGAGTATCCTCGTACATATAAGACATATTGTGTGTGTGAGTAAGTCGTACATATAGAAATGTGTAACTTGTACATATAGGACATATCATGTGTAAAGTCAGAATCAGGCATATGAGTGCCCTGGGCGGATGCCAGCATGCTTGTGTGGTCATATGTATCATAGCGCGAACAAGCGCCACCCACATAGCGCCGAAATACGCGCCGCCCCATAACCGCGTCCGGCATCCCGCGTCCGGGATGATAACGCCACCGACCAGTGCGGCACGAACATGTATCCCTTCCCATTCCCCTCATGCATGTATCCCATCCCCCAACCCATATGTCAGTATGGTATGCATTGGAGCCCAAAGAAAGTCATGTACTCGTCGGAGGACGTAAGGTCGGAACCTCCGATCGCATTATGGAGTAATCACGGCCGCTTTGTCTCACCTTGAAGGATCGATAATCATAAGGCGAGACTACCACTGTGAGAATAACATTAAGAGAACATAGAACATGTCATCTCGTACCATATCATATCACATCATGTCATACCATAGCATATCGTGTCCTCATTACGTCATCTCATATCAAATCATGTCGTAGCATATCATGTCATGTCATGTCGTGTCATAGTCATTTTCTCATATTTGACCACATCATAGAATCATAGTCATTGTTTTAGTCATAAGAACTTTCATTATTGTAAAAACTTGGTTTTTGAAGAAAAGGAATATTTGGAAAACACTTGTAAACTTTAGTAAGGAAAATCATGCTTGGTCAAGGGTTTAATTAAAACAACTATTGTTTTATGGTCGGAATGATAAAATGCTAACTTCCACTAGCTATAGTACGGAGACAAACCAAACGGGACGATAGAAAGGAATTTGGGAATAGTGGGCCCACCTCGGTCGAATGAGGCGGCGTGCACAATTTACGTATGATACATTTCATAACGTTACCTATTAGAGATTTAGGATAGTCGGGTCTTATTCATGCAAGTTCTAGGTGTTTAGACATTTCTTTCAACTATTCATGAACATTTACTTCAATTCTACTGAACGAATAGTAACCAATTTCAATCTCGGATTTCTAAGATTAGAGTAGTCCCCGAGACACGCATTCAAGCCTATGACGTCTAAGACATGCCAAAGAAGGAAAGTGAAGTCTTACATACCTTTTCCGCCTCATGCGCGACTCCAAATTCAAGTTCCAAATCCGCCTTTAATCTACAAATTGGTCACATTTACCAAATGTTAACTTGAGCATCTAAAAGTAAATTCTCAACGTAACACTTGTCTACCAGGGACTTTCTACAAGATTTCCCCCGTAAATGCGCCATCTCCGAGATTCTAACCTGCCCAATTCAACAAACAACAACCCGAGAATGGAACCTGCCACAATATCAACAACAATGCCAACAATCTTACTAACAACATTCCATTCATATTCAATTCGATTCAATTCGATTCAATTCAATTCATATGACTTTCAAAACGATTCAATCAACGTACTACTTCTCGCTTTTCAAAGACCTTCCGATTCAATAAGAATAATGACAACACATTTCTTTCTTTCCAACTCATAAACTATATCAACAATTCTTATGTTAGCAACATCATTTTCATCAATACAAGAAAGCTATATTGAATTCACATTATCTTGCGAATCAGCCCACAAACAACTATAACTTCAACTTGAGTTATTAAACCTTCATTTTCATCACCTAATCCACAATAACAACAACCAAATATTACATAAAATTAGTTTAACAAGGCAGCCCCAAACCAGCCCATACACGGCCAACCTCCACAACATGCATATTTTTATGAGTTTTCCATTCATTTCTATACATTACACAACAACCAACATACTACGTGAAATTGATCCATTCTTCCTATACTACAACACATACTCACGGCCATAACTATACACCCATATATTTCATGAATTTCATCCGCTTCCAAACACTATAACACGTCCAAACATGCATAAAACATGTAAAAGAGATAGAACCTTACCTTTTCCTTTCAATTGTTCCACTCGCTAGTTTCTCCATAGTCAAAACGATCGGTTTCCTTGTTCTAACAACCACTCCACGGCCGTAGAGGACCTTCCAATTAATGGAAACTAGAAGAAAAATATTTTTTTCCATGATCACCTTTCAAGGGGCCTGCCCCTTGGCCGAACCCTCTCCCTCTCTTTTCTTTCCATTTTCTTTCTTGATCTCTCTAGAATTTAAAATGATGGAGCATGTGTCTTTCTTAGCCCTCACTTATATATATATACACATGCACATGGCACATGACCGGCCATGCCCCTCTTCTCTCTCTCTCCCAATTTCTTGAATTTTCTAGAATTACAAATAATAAATATTTGCTTGACTTGATCATCCTTTATCCACACATGTTTATATATTTCTTACAATATAAGATGAACACATGTCTTCTTTAATGGCTTGAATTATTGGCCAACCATGGGTGGGACCCATGCCAACATGGATTTGTGGCCATTTCATGAAATTATCTTTTTTTTTTCCCAACTTCTAGCCTCCAATTTTTCCCTATTCCCATTTTTACCTTTATCGCTCCTCGTCAACAAAAGGTCAATATGCAACTTATGCATAAAAATTACAACTTTGTCCCTACTCTCCGCCATTAGCTCGGAATATCCAAATGTGCAAAAATGCGAGGTGTAACATCCTTCCCCCCTTTTAGAACATTCGTCCTCGAATGTTCATGTTACACCTCGCGTTTTGTACATTTGAATATCCCGAGCTAATGACGAAGTTAAGGACAAGACTATGTTCTAAAATTATTTTAATGCATTAGTAGGTTACATTATTTATGGACATTGGTAGTATGGAAATATTGTAGGCTAAGGGCGAAAGAGAAATTCGCAAAACGGGCCGTGGAAATAATGCGGGAGGTTAGGGACAAAATGGTAATATTGAGAAAAGTCGAGGGGGCAAAACGGGAATTTCACATAGGGTTCATGAAAGTTCCCAAAGGAGGCCATATTGGCCATGTGACAAAAAGAAAAAGAAAAAGAATGAAAAAAAGATGACAAAATAAGTCATCTTTCCATGGAAATTTAAAGAAAAATCTATAGAGCGGGGCATGTGCCCCTCACATGCATGCAATATGATATATATATATATATATAAGGGAAGAGTGTTCATATTTTTTGAGAAAGGAGAGAAAGAAAGCAAGAAAGAACACAAAAAAAAAAAAAAAAAGAGAAAGAGGGAGGGGTTCGCCAAATAAGGCCAAGAGAAGGAAGAGAAAAATATTTTTCTTCAAGTATTCCAAGCAATTGAAAGGTCCTCTATCATATGGAGTGGTTGTTGGAAGAGGAAAACCATTTGTTTTGCAAGGAGCATGTCCTAGCCGAGAGGAAAGATTGAAGAAAAAAGGTAAGGTTTCATCTCTTTTGTATGTTATGGATGGTTGTGCATATTATAGTAGGTAAAAATAAATGAAATTCATGGAAATATAAAGGTGGAAGGGAAGCCGGTAGGTGTAGTGTGTGTGTGTTATGTCGGAGTAAGGAATTAATCATATTCAACATGTTGTGTGTATGTATGTTGTAATGTAGAAATGAATAAAATTCATGAAAAGGTGTGTGTGGTGTGTGTGGCCGTGAGTGGGCTGCCATGGTGTAGAAAAATGAATTAATGTTAGTTAGTATTCTAGTTGTCGTTGTCATGGATTCTATGTAATGAAAATGAAAGTTTGATGATTCAAATGGAAGTTGTGATGGTTATGGGTGATTTGGAACGTAATATGATTTGAATATGCTTTCTTGAATTTATGGAAATAACGTTACAAGCATGTGAATTGGTGATATAGTTTATGAATTGGAAAGAAAGAAATGTATTGTAATTATTCTTATTGAATTGGAAGGTGTTGGGCGAAGTAGTATGTTGATCGAATCGTTTGAAAGTCATATGAATCGAATTGAATCGAATTGAATATGAATTGAATGTTGTTAGTAAGATTGTTGGCATTGTTGTTGATATTGTGGCCGAGTTCCATTCTCGTTGTTGTTGTTGAATTGGGCTGAGTTAGAATCTTGGATGGCGCATTTACGGGGGGAAATGTCGCCTAAATTTTGGTAGACAAGTGTTATTTCGAGAATTCACTTTTAGATGCTCAAGTTAACATTTGGTAAATATGACCAATTTGTAGATTTTGATGGATTTGGAACGTGAATTTGGAGGAACGTAAGAAGCGGAAAAAGGTATGTAAGACTTCACTTTCCTTGTTTAGCATGTCTTAGACGTAATAGGCTTGAATACGTGCCTCGGGGACAATTCTTTTCCTAGAAATCCGAGATTGAAATTAGTTACTATTCATTCAGTAGAATTGAATTAAATGCTTATGAATGGTTAAAAGAATTGTCTAGACACCTAGAACTTGCATGAATAAGATCCGATTACCCTAAAACTCTCATAAGTAATGTCATGAAACGTATTATGCGTAAATTGTACACGCCACCTCATTTGGCTCGAGGTGGGCCCGCTATTCCCTAATTCCTCCTGTGGCTCCATTTGGCTTATTTCCGTACTACGCTTAAAGGAAATTTTTGGATGTCATTCCAAGGCTTGATTTTCTTCCTAAAGGTTCATAAATGTTTTCCAAAATATTCATTCTTCTCCAAATCCAAGTTTTACAAACTTTTGAAAATTTTTATGACTAAAACAATGACCATGATTCTATGATGACAATGAAGATGTCAGATATGAGAAAATGACTATGACACGACATGACACGATATGCCATGATATGGCACGACATGATATGATATGAGATGACATGCTATGACATGACACGATATGCTATGATATGACATGATATGAAACGATATGGTACGAAATGACATGTTCTATATTCTCTTAATGTTATTCTCTCGTCGGTAGTCTCGCCTTATGATTATCGATCCTTCAAGGTGAGACAAAGCGGCCATGATTACTCCATAACGCGATCGGAGGTTTCCGACCTTACGTCCCTCCGACGAGTACATGACTTTCTTTGGGCTCTTGCGCATGCCATACCCGTATACGGGTCGGGGGATGGGATACATGTATATGTGGGGAAGGGAAGGAAACATGTTTCATTGCCACACTGGTCACTGCTTATCATCCCGACGCGGATGCCCGGACGCGGGATATACGGGCGAGCCGACGTATTTCGCTGTACGTGAGCCGACTTGTTCGGCGCTATGATACCGTATGACCGTACAAAGCATGCATGGCATCCGCCCCCGTGGGCACTCATATGCACAAAGTCACGCCACATGATATGATTCGTATGTACAAAGCTACCTTACATGATATGTTCTATACGTACGTGTTACGCCTTTACACATGACATGTTCCATATGCACAAACTTTACCCCCTTATACATGATATGTCTCATATGTGGATACTCTCTCATATGATATGTTCTACATCTCCATACTGTTATTACACATGATTATGTCACACCCCGACCTTACTAGGGTGTGATGGGCACCCGACTCTCCTCAGAGTCAAGCGAACCCTTAAACGTTCGCGTTACTAAAATCGGTCATTTCGAAAAATTTTAAGAAACATGAAACTTTTCAAAATAGAGGTCCTCTGTCTTTATCATGTATTATGAAAACCTCAGTCAATCACATAACTTTTACCATCCGACAATATCTGAAAATACACACCCTTTTAACATCTATAACCGATTCGCGTTCCTTGACGCCCAATCCACAGGACACTGTCTGCAAAGTCTCTAACATGTACGAAATATCATAACAAAAGTACTTGACTCGGCAATACTCCGAACTGAGATGGAGCTCGCCAATTCCACTGGAACCGCTCCTAGCAAAGTCTTCTACTCATCTGGGTGTACCTGCGTGGCATGAAACGCAGCCCCCCGAAGAAAGCAGGGTCGACGAGATATGTACCGAGTATGTAAAGCGATAACAAATAATAACCATAGCTTAATTTAGAAGAGAAGAAAACCACAATCAAGCTCATTACCCGGCCCTCGAAACATAAATGTACACACGGGGTCTTAGAACAATCCTTAAGTAAATGATGCGACCGAACACACGTTCTTCAAGCATACACGGTATAAGTTCACCGTTATAGAATGCACAATTTAAATATAGTATCGTCAAAGCGGCTTCGACAGCCGCTCCGGCGTAGAATGATGGCCCCTCGGCATTGCCGCTTCCGGAGAATAATAATGATAATAGTAGTAATAATGATAACAACAATGATAATAATGATGTCAATCCCCTTCGGGCGTGCGGTCCCGACATACGTTATCCCGGCCCCGGCACGCGGTCCCGAAATAAAATGATAGTCCTTCGGCATGCCGGTCCAACATACGTCTATCCCGGCCCCTTCGACATGCCGGCCCCGACATAATATTCCTAGCCCCTTCGGCATGCCACTCGTGACATACGGCCACCACAGCTCCTTCGGGCATGCCACTCGTGACATAATACTAATCCTAGCCCCTTCGGGCATAATAATAATAATAATAATAATAATAATAATAATAATAATAATAATAATAATAATAATAGCGTTGTGGAATGTAGACATAAGTCGTAGGTGGAATGAAATAGTAAAATCTCGCACCCCCTTCGGAGTGGTTTGAAGAGTCTTATATAATAAGATATCGCACTCCTTCGAGTGGTTTTGAAAAGTCAACTCTATATTTTCTTTAACACAAAACAAACTTCCTTAAAATCATTTGTAAACCGCAAACACGTTTCAAGTAAATGGAGTTAGCATAAAAAGGTTAACAACCGTATGCACATGCACGAGTGGTGAGAAATTAAATGCTTTTCAAGTATCGTTATGGACATCATTCATTATAAAACATCTACGACCATTTCCAAGCAATTCGAGACCGTTTATGGAAGTTAGGGACATTGTGGGCCCACCTTGGGCAAAGTCGAAGTGGCGAACATAAATTACGAACATTAGGCCTTGTGAAGTCGTCTACGAAAGTTTCAAGGCAATCCGGTTCCAATTGTGAAAAGTTACAGATGTTTAGGCCATTTTTTCCAACTACTTAGAGCATATATAATTCAATTTTACTTGAATGAAAGAGGGCAACTTTAGATGCGGATTCCTAAGAGTAGAGTCATCCCCGGTTCGTATTCAAACCTATCACACCTAAGACATGCCAAAAGAAAGAAGGGTAAGGCTTTACATACCTTTTCCGCCTCTTACGCTACTCCAAATTCGAATCCCGTTTCCTCCAAAATCTACAATTGGTCATAAGTACCAAATGTCATTTATAAGCCTTAAGAATGCAAAGTTGGAAGTAATGCTTGTCTATAGAAATTTCGACAGCATCTCCCCTGTAAATACACCAACCCCGAGATTTCAACTCGGCTCAAATAGAAACAACCATACCAAACAACAATACCAATAGTCATCAATGATCGACTAAAACGCATTCTAACATAAATAGTCTTCTTTTCCGAATAATGCAACAACTTCCAAACCAACTTTACACTTTCAAGTCAATATCAATATTTCCATATTCATACACTAATTTAAGATCATACAAACATAGGCCAAGAATATTCCAAGCCATATATCCAATATTCAATAATTCCATCAATTCCATATTTCACCCAAAAGTCTTACATATATAACAAAACCATCAAACACATTTCCTACTTACAAATTCATGATCAACAACATCAATCCATACTCTAACAACTTCATTTTCCATAATATCATAAAATCACACTAAAATGACATAACCTTCTACAATCCATTTTATTGCCAACTTAAACCATTTAGCCCTCATTTACATCATAAAGATCACGACAACTCAACTAACACCTTAAACAAAATTACTCCATTTCCATACCAATTCCATACATCACACGGCCAACACCTACATTTCCAACTTCAACATACCATATTTCATGAATTTCCACACACCACAACACATATAAACCATCCATAACATGTGAAAAGAGGATTAAAACTTACCTTCTTCAACATTTTCTTGTTCCCATGCTCCTCTAATTCCAAATGAAATTATATTCGTGACTATGCGATGCCCGAACTTCGATTGGTATTTCATTACTTGAAATTTCACTCAAAATCCTCATTTGTGAGGTATATTTGCTCCCTTTTTTGCCGAATTTTCTGGAAATATTGGGACTTTTGTGCTGAAAAAAAATGAGATTTTTGTCCCTTAAAACGGACTGTCCGAAGTCGGTTTTACCGTAGCTACGTATTGTAGCAAGCATCGTAGAGGTACCGTAGCGGTACCGCGGAATGCTACATTTCGCGTCGACATTTCGCCTTGTAACGTCTATAATTCTCTACTCCGATGTCCTATCAATGAACGGTTTGTTGCATTACAAACTAGACTCGACGAACTTCATTTTAAGATTTTGAAATACCTTAAAACTCCACATATACTATGAGATATGCGCCTCCAAAGTTGAGTAAAATCCGTCCCGTGTTTCTCAAATTTTCGTCGAACTTATTTTCTTCAATTTGCTCAATCCCGAAATATTCCAAAATTCTCCATACATGATATTTATCACTTATTACACTAATAATGGTCATGTTACCGTGTTTCAAAATATTCTTTCCCGATTACGACTTACGAGATCGTGATTCACCCTTTCTCTTCATCGTTACGTACTCTCCATGGCTTGTGCCTTTCAAAACATCCCATTACTACGATGAGGTACACGTCAAACTCATGCTCTGAAAACGCGGGGTATAACAATTACATCCCCTACTGAGTTGCTTTTCATGCCTTACATACTCAGTACATAGCTCGTACTAACCCCTCTTCTTCGGGGGGCTGCGTTTCATGCCGCGCAGTGAACCTGCATAAGCCGAAGCAGCATAAGAAGATGTCCAGCCGAGGTTGGTGGGCTCCACTTGTCCCGAGGCCGCCGAGTCGAGTATAGATGCTATGATGCTTTGATCAAAGTTAGAGACTTTGCAGACAGAGTTGTGGGTATTGGGTTGTCAAGCATAAGCGGCTCCAACACCAATATGTTATTACGTCTCGTGTTACAAGTCTTATGTGATGTCAGATTTTACTTATGGAAAAAACAATTTCTATGTATTCATTTCTAACGGATTCATAAGTTCATATGTGTAACAAGAGTTAGCGGGTTCGCTCGGCTCCGGTTACGGGGTCGGGTGCCCATCACACCCTAGTGAAGTCGATATAAAGTATATATAGGAAGGGACGTTCGCAAAGTCGTGTCCCGAGTCCTCGTTTATTGGTGCGAAGCCGGCCACATTTATAAACAAGGAGGTCGCAGGGCATCTAGGAATGGTTGACCCTCTTTCACGTCATGAGATCGTGCGATAGAGCCAAGTCATAGGAGATAAGATCCCTTATACTAATCGTGAAATTCCGCAGCATCCAAAGCGGCGGAAAAAGGCGAGGATGACATGGAAGTCAAAAGAGGTAGGACTGATGGATATATTTGTTCGTTACGTGAAGCATAGGAAAATAGATATACGCCAGGCGGGAAGTGAATATTGAGAAGAGAAAAGGGTAAAACGGTAAATGTAAAAGAAAGGACGTATTACGAAGATGTTTCGGAAGCTGTAAGACTTCGACTTGATCCAGGACATGTAATAAAGGCCATGTGAGGAAACGGACGCGAAAATATCAGATTAAGGCATCGGATTCCAAAGAAAGTTTCGAGGTTAAGCGTGGTCAAAGTGGTGTGTGTGCGACTACCCCCGGGAAGTTTGCAAGGAATTTTACATATTCGAGACATACGAGACAAATGAGAAGTTAGTGGTAGCTTAAGGTAAATTCGAGTATATGGAATGGCCGGAAACCCTAAGAGGTCGCGTGAGACGTGTGTGTACTAACTCGAGTGAAGAGACAGTAAAATGCATTACCTGTGAATTAGGATAGGCTTGAATGGTGTTTGGAAATATTTTGTGGGTTAGTTGATAGTAATTATATATATATATATATATGAAGGTGTAGGATATTCCGAATATGATTGTATTGGTGGACATGTGAATCCCAAAGAACCAAAGTTAAGGTACAAAAAGGCATCAATCGAGTAAGGGTACCGAAGTTCGAGTGACAAATGAGAGTAAATGGTACACGTGTTGAAAGTAAGCTATTATTATTCTACTATAGATTGAGATTGGGAATGAGGATATGAGACGAAGTATAAACGGAGCAATGGTATACACCCCAAAAGGGGGAAGCAGAGAGAAATGTAAGGATGAGATAGAGACAGTTGATACGGTAATATGTTTGATATGGATGTTTGGATTTCAAATGAAACCCCCTTCATGGAAATAAGTCAATGAGATCGAAAAACCAACAATAAGTGTATAAGAATCAGGAGGGTGTTTGAGGCAGTGTGAGAAGTCTTGCAAAAACCTCGAATGACAGGATACTAGAAAATGGACGTGTATGAAGAGAACGAGGACGATGAGAGAATGATATTGGGTAACTTAAGAGATAATGTAAAGGATAGCGCTAGTTATAAAAAGGGAGCTTCCCCCCGAGGTACTTATGAGACCCCGGACGACTAATTGAACATTCGAGGACGAATGTTCTAAAGGGGGGAAGGGTGTTACACCTCGCGTTTTGTACATTTGAATATCCCGAGCTAATAACGAGAAGTTAAGGACAAGACTATGTTCTAAAATTATTTTAATGCATTAGTAGGTTATGAGCATTATTTATGGACATTGGTAGTATGGAAATATTGAGAGGCTAAGGGCGAAAGAGAAATTCGCAAAATGGGCCGTGGAAATAATGCGGGAGGTTAGGACAAAATGGTAATATTGAGAAAAGTCGAGGGGCAAAACGGGAATTTCACATAGGGTTCATGAAAGTTCCCAAAGGAGGCCATATTGGCCATGTGATAAAAAGAAAAAGAAAAAGAATGAAAAAAAAAGATGACAAAATAAGTCATCTTTCCATGGAAATTTAAAGAAAAATCTAGAGAAGGGGGGCATGTGCCCCTCACATGCATGCAATATGAATGCATATATATATATATATAAGGGAAGAGTGTTCATATTTTGAGAAGGAGAGAAAGAAAGCAAGAAAGAACACAAAAAAAAAAAAAAAAAAAAAAAAAAGGGTTCGGCCAAATAAGGCCAAGAGAAGGTGAAGGAGAAAAATATTTTTCTTCAAGTATTCCAAGCAATTGAAAGGTCCTCTATCATATGGAGTGGTTGTTGGAAGAGGAAAACCATTTGTTTTGCAAGGAGCATGTCCTAGCCGAGAGGAAAGATTGAAGAAAAAAGGTAAGGTTTCATCTCTTTTGTATGTTATGGATGGTTGCAATGTTATAAGTAGGTAAAAATAAATGAAATTCATGGAAATATAAAGGTGGAAGGGCAGCCGTGTAGGTGTAGTGTGTGTGTGTTATGTTGGAGTAAGGAATTAATCATATTCAACATGTTGTGTGTATGTTGTAATGTGTAGAAATGAATAAAATTCATGAAAAGGTTGTGTGTGGTGTGTGTGGCCGTGAGTGGGCTGCCATGGTGTAGGAAAAATGAATTAATGTTAGTTAGTATTCTAGTTGTCGTTGTGATGGATTCTATGTAATGAAAATGAAAGTTTGATGATTCAAATGGAAGTTGTGATGGTTATGGGCTGATTTGGAACGTAATATGATTTGAATATGCTTTCTTGAATTTATGGAAATAACGTTACAAGCAGATGTGAATTGGTGATATAGTTTATGAATTGGAAAGAAAGAAATGTATTGTTATTATTCTTATTGAATTGGAAGGTGTTGGGCGAAGTAGTATGTTGACTGAATCGTTTTGAAAGTCATATGAATCGAATTGAATCGAATTGAATATGAATTGAATGTTGTTAGTAAGATTGTTGGCATTGTTGTTGATATTGTGGCCGAGTTCCATTCTCGGTTGTTGTTGTTGAATTGGGCCGAGTTAGAATCTCGGGATGGCGCATTACAAAAAATGCTCGCCGAAATTTTGGTAGACAAGTGTTATTTCGAGAATTCACTTTTAGATGCTCAAGTTAACATTTGCAAATGTGACCAATTTAGTAGATTTTATGGATTTGGAACGTGAATTTGGAGGAACGTAAGAAGCGGAAAAAGGTATGTAAGACTTCACTTTCCTTGTTTGGCATGTCTTAGACGTAATAGGCTTGAATACGTGCCTCGGGGACAATTCTTTTCCTAGAAATCCGAGATTGAAATTAGTTACTATTCATTCAGTAGAATTGAATTAAATGCTTATGAATGGTTAAAAGAATTGTCTAGACACCTAGAACTTGCATGAATAAGATCCGACTACCCTAAAACTCTCATAAGTAATGTCATGAAACGTATTATACGTAAATTGTACACGCCACCTCATTTGGCTCGAGGTGGGCCCGCTATTCCCTAATTCCTCCTGTGGCTCCATTTGGCTTATTTCCGTACTACAGTTAAAGGAAATTTTTGGATGTCATTCCAAGGCTTGATTTTCTTCCTAAAGGTTCATAAATGTTTTCCAAAATATTCATTCTTCTCCAAATCCAAGTTTTACAAACTTTTGAAAATTTTTATGACTAAAACAATGACCATGATTCTATGATGACAATGAAGATGTCGTATATGAGAAAATGACTATGACACGACATGACACGATATGCCATGATATGGCACGACATGATATGATATGAGATGACATGCTATGACATGACACGATATGCTATGATATGACATGATATGAAACGATATGGTACGAAATGACATGTTCTATATTCTCTTAATGTTATTCTCTGTTGGTAGTCTCGCCTTATGATTATCGATCCTTCAAGGTGAGACAAAAGCGGCCATGATTACTCCATAATGCGACGGAGGTTTCCGACCTTACGTCCCTCCGACGAGTACATGACTTTCTTTGGGCTCTCATGCATCCATACCGTATATGGGTTGGGGGGATGGGATACATGTATATGTGGGGAAGGGGAAGGGAAACATGTTTCATTGCCACCCTTCAGGTATTATCATCCCGGACGCGGGATATAATAGCCGACGTATTTCGGCGCTATGTGGGTGAGCCGACTCTTTCGGCGCTATGATATATGACCGTCCAAGCATGCATGGCATCCGCCCCCCGTCCACTCATATGCACAGTCACGCTCTACATGATATGATTCCTATGTACATATTACATGATATGTTCTATACGTACATGTTATGCTTACTACATACGACATGTTCCATATGCACACTTACTCCCTTATACATGATATGTCTCATATGTACGGATACTCTCTCATATGATATGTTCTACATCTCCATACTGTTATTACACATGATTACATCCCCTACTGAGTTGCTTTTCATGCCTTACATACTCGCACATAGCTCGTAACCGACCCTCTTCTGGGGTCGCGTTTCATGCCGCGCGTGTGAACCTATAAGTCCCAGCATAAGAAGATGTCCAGCGAGGTTGGTGGGCTCCACTTGTCCCGGATCCCGAGTCAAAGTATAGATGCTATGATGCTTTGATCAAAGTTAGATCACGTTGTGGGTATTGGGTTGTCGGTCGTCCGAGTTTTCCCAACAGCCCAATATGTTATTACGTCTCGTGTTACAAGTCTTATGTGATGTCTTTTACTTATGGAAAAAAAAATTCTATGTATTCATTTCTAACGGATTCATAAGTTCATATGTGTAACAAGAGTTAGGCGGGTTCGCCCACAAACGGGGTCGGTGCCCATCACACCCTAGTGAAGTCGGGTCGTGACACCAACTAGTCTTACAGGGTCGCATAGCATAAGCACCTTGGGGGAGCTCCCTTTTCGAAGTTATTTTCCATCCTTCATATTAGCTCTTAAGCTATCCAATACCGTTCTCTTTGTCATACTCTTTTTCTTTGTATACATCCGTTTTCTGGCGTCGCACTACTCAAAGTTTGTGCGAACTTCTCATATTACCTTAAACATTATCCGGACTTCTATCCACTCATTGTTGGTTTCCCCGACCTTACTAATTCTCTTCAGTGAAAGGTCTCATCTTTAGATTTCTCTCACCTGCTTCCCCCCTTTTGGGGTGTACCTATACCATTATTCATTTATACTTCGTCTCATATCCTCATTCCCAATCTCAATCTATAGTAGAATAATAATAGCTTACTTTGCAACACTTGTACCATTTACTCTTGCTGTCACTCGAACTTCGGTACCCTTACTCAATTAATGCCTTCATATATACATATATATAGTTACTATCAACTAGTCCACAAAATACGTCCAAACGCTGTTCAAGCCTATCCTAATTCCCGGTGACGCACTTCGTCTCTTTACCAAGCAAATCTGCCTCGTCCTATGCGCCTTCTCATGGTCTCCAACCATTCCATATGCTCCGCTTTTCCTTAGGCTACTCTAACTTCTCACCGTCTCTTAGGTCGAATATATCGAATTTCTCGCATACTTCCCAGGGGGTCACCCATCCTAGAATTGCCCCCACCTGAGCACGCTTAACCTCGAAACTTTGCTGAAATTCGATGCCTTAATGCTGATATTATCGCGTCCACTCCCTCACGTGGCCTTTACTACTCGATCTGAAGCCAATCAAAACTTTACAACTTCCGAGATATTCTCGTAATATGTCCTTTCTCCTACAATGACCGTTTTGCCCTTTTTAATTCCTGATGTTCACATGAACCTTCCGCCCGCATGTATGACTATTTCCTGTCTGGCGCCCAACTCCACGTAACAGAACAAATATATCCATCCAGTCTCACCTCGTTTGACTTCCATATCATTCTCGCCTTTTTCCGCCGATAGGTGCCCTCGTAAGTCAACGATTAATATAATGAATCTTACTTCCTATGTCTTGGCTCTATCGCACGATCTAATGACATAAAGAAGGTCAACCATTCCTAGATGCCCCCGTAGCCTCCTTGTTTATAAATGTGGCCGGCTCACACTCATAAACGGACTCCCATTACACGACTTTTGCACAACCCTTGGACCGACCTCGCTTCGATACCACTTTGTCACACCCCGCTCTTACTTAGGTGTGATGGGCACCGACCCCATACGGAGCCGAGCGAACCCGCTGACTCTTGTTACATACATATTCTCTTTGGATCCTCAAAACAAATGATAGTAAAATACATAGTAAAATTTTCAAAATCTTTTTGACGTTTTTCAAACTAGGCACGGTCTGTAAGCGCAAGGACCCTGTAACATAATGTATAATAAAACATATCGGCCGGGAGCCGCTTTCAAACATCGACACTCTAGACTCATGACTCTCGTCCGCAAAGTCTCTAACTTTACCCGATACGGTAGCATAGACACCTATCTCGGCAACACCGAACGGAAGCGAAGTTCGCCAATCCGCTGGAACGTCTCCTGTAATGGCTTCTACTCGTCTGGTGTACCTGCGCGGCATGAAACGCAGCGCCCACAAAAAGGGGCGTCAGTACGAGTAATGTACTGAGTATGTAAGACATGGGTGGTAACATAGAAAGAGACATGGTCATGTGCAACAACAGTATGGAGACGTAGCATGTCATGTAGAATATATCCGTACATATAAGACATATCGTGTGTAAGGGAGTAAGCTGTACATATAGAACAGGTAACTTGTACATATAGGACATATCATGTGTAAAGTCGTAACCGTGCATATGAGTGCCCCCGCGATGCCATGCATGCTTGTGTGGTCATATGGTATCATAGCGCCGAAAAAGCCGGCTCACCCACATAGCGCCGAAATACGTCGGCTCGCCCATAAATCCCGCATCCGGGATGATAACGCCAGCTGACCAGGTGGCAATGAACATGTATCCCTTCCCATTCCCCTCATGTACATGTATCCCATCCCCCCAACCCATATACAGGTATGGCATGCATGAGAGCCCAAAGAAAGTCATGTACTCGTCGAAGGGACGATCGCATTATGGAGTAATCATGGCCGCTTTGTCTCACCTTGAAGGATCGATAATCATAAGGCGAGACTACCAACAGAGAATAACATTAAGAGAACATAGAACATGTCATCTCGTACCATATCATATCACATCATGTCATACCATAGCATATCGTGTCCTGTCATAGCATGTCATCTCATATCAAATCATGTCGTAGCATATCATGTCATGTCATGTCGTGTCATAGTCATTTTCTCATATTTGACCACATCATAGAATCATAGTCATTGTTTTAGTCATAAGAACTTTCATTATTGTAAAACTTGGTTTTTGAAGAAAAGTGAATATTTTGGAAAACACTTGTAAACTTTTAGTAAGGAAAATCATGCTTTGGGGTCAAGGGTTTAATTAAAACAACTATTGTTTTATGGTCGAATGATAACCAAGAACTTCCACTAGCTATAGTACGGAGACAAACCAAACGGACGATAGAAAGGAATTTGGGAATAGTGGGCCCACCTCGGTCGAATGAGGCGGCGTACACAATTTACGTGTGATACATTTCATAACGTTACCTATGAGAGGTTTATGGTAGTCGGGTCTTATTCATGCAAGTTCTAGGTGTTTAGACATTTCTTTCAACTATTCATGAACATTTACTTCAATTCTACTGAACGAATAGTAACCAATTTCAATCTCGGATTTCTAAGATTAGAGTAGTCCCCGAGACACGCATTCAAGCCTATGACGTCTAAGACATGCCAAAGAAGGAAAGTGAAGTCTTACATACCTTTTCCGCCTCATGCGCGACTCCAAATTCAAGTTCCAAATCCGCCAGAATCTACAAATTGGTCACATTTACCAAATGTTAACTTGAGCATCTAAAAGTAAATTCTCAACGTAACACTTGTCTACCAAAATTTGAAAAGATTTCCCCCCGTAATGCGCCATCCCCGAGATTCTAACTCGGCCCAATTCAACAACAACAACCCGAGAATGGAACTCGGCCACAATATCAACCACAATGCCAACAATCTTACTAACAACATTCCATTCATATTCAATTCGATTCAATTCAATTCATATGACTTTCAAAACGATTCAATCAACGTACTACTTCGCCCAAAGACCTTCCGATTCAATAAGAATATTGACAACACATTTCTTTCTTTCCAACTCATAAACTATATCAACAATTCTCTATGTTAGCAACATCATTTTCATCAATACAAGAAGCTATATTGAATTCACATTATCTTGCGAATCAGCCCACAAACAACTATAACTTCAACTTGAGTTATTAAACCTTCATTTTCATCACCTAATCCACAATAACAACAACCAAATATTACATAAAATTAGTTTAACAAGGCAGCCCCAAACCAGCCCATACACGGCCAACCTCCACAACATGCATATTTTTATGAGTTTTCCATTCATTTCTATACATTACACAACAACCAACATACTACATAAAATTGATCCATTCTTCCTATACTACAACACATACTCACGGCCATAACTATACACCCATATATTTCATGAATTTCATCCGCTTCCAAACACTATAACACGTCCAAACATGCATAAAACATGTAAAAGAGGATAGAACCTTACCTTTTCCTTTCAATTGTTCCACTCGGCTAGTTTCCTCCATAGTCAAAACGATCGGTTTCCTTGTTCTAACAACCACTCCACGTCGTAGAGGACCTTCCAATTAATGGAAAACTAGAAGAAAAATATTTTTTCCATGATCACCTTTCAAGGTTCGGCGGCCCTTGGCCGAACCCCTCTCCTCTCTTTCTTTCCATTTTCTTTTCTCTCTCTAGAATTTAAAATGATGGAGCATGTGTCTTGCTTAGCCCTCACTTATATATATATACACATGCACATGGCACATGACCGGCCATGCTCCTTACTTTCTCTCCCAATTTCTTGAGTTTTCTAGAATTACAAATAATAAATATTTGCTTGACTTGATCATCCTTTATCCACACATGTTTATATATTTCTTACAATATAAGATGAACACATGTCTTCTTTAATGGCTTGAATTGGTTGGCCAACCATGGGTGGGACCCATGCCAACATGGATTTGTGTCCATTTCATGAAATTATCTTTTTTTTTCCAACTTCTAGCCTCCAATTTTTCCCTATTCCCATTTTTACCTTTATCGCTCCTCGTCAACAAAAGGTCAATATGCAACTTATGCATAAAAATTACAACTTTGTCCCTACTCTCCGCCATTAGCTCGGAATATCCAAATGTGCAAAAATGCGAGGTGTAACACTATAGACGCATTGCCACCTAGTCAGCTGGCTTAATTCCATCCCGGACGCGGGATGCCCGACGCGGACACATGTGGGTGAGCCGACGTACGTGCCGCTATGACTTGTTCTATTTTCACATGTATATGACAAGAAAATGTTTTGAAAAAAATATATAATAAGCAAGCATGACATCCGCCCGAAAGGCACTTACGGTAACGGATTACCCTTTATCTCGTTATATGATCCTTGGTCCCACGTTGTTATCGCTCACATGTTACATGCTTCATTGTGTTATTTTCATGGCTTACATACTCGGTACACGCTCGTACCGACCCCTCTTCCTCGGGGGTCGCGTCTCATGCCACGCGGCAGAAGGTTGATGGGTTCGACTCACAGGAGCTTTTCCAAATTTCAGGACATCGGCAGTGCTCCGATTGTTCTAGGCTTCGTTTTGGGTACTACTTTTGTGTAGATATATTTTGGACACATCAAAGTCGCCATTACTTGTAATTACATGTATCTTGTTAGAGGCTCGTAGACGGACATGTACGGCTAGATGTTTTATAGCCTAGTTGTCCTTGTCGCCGTGTAATATGTGCATGTGCTTAATCGCCACCGTACATGTATGCTATTATCGAGGTTGTTAAGAAAAATGCTAGTGTTCATACGGCCCACTTAGTAATAGGAATAAGACGTATGACAAGGGGGTGCCCGGTACAAGTATCGGGTACTCGTCGCGGCCCCTAGTTGGGTCGTGACAGTTCCGTGTTTGCTATAAGTACCCGATAACTCAGATATGAGTATTCTGATTTGACTACTCTGATATAAACGCTTCGGTACGAATGATCTGATTTGAATATTTTGACATAAGCATTCCGATGTAAATATTCTGATATAAGTATTCGGATATAAGTATTTGAGAATAAATGTTCTGATAAATATGTTCTGACATAAGTATTCCGATCTGAGTATTCCGGTATAAGCAATCCGATATGATAACTCCGATATAAGTATTCTGCTATGAGTATTTGGGTATGAGTCTGTTGACTTGAGCATTCTGATACGGGTGTCTCTGTAAGTCTTAGTGTTCTTCGTATGCGATTTCGGTCGCTTAAAAAGTCTCAAGAGGTTTCTCGTATTTTAAGATGCTCATAACTTTCGATACTAACTCGAAAGAACCCAAAACTTGTTCGAATCCTCCACGTCGGCGATATTTTCCTTTTT
>NW_026715321.1:0-20918 GCF_029784015.1 Lycium ferocissimum | reverse complement strand
TTCAAACCTTTTTTACCCCCCAAACTCATCCGGAACCTCCCGAACAAAAACCATATATGCCTTTTGATTGTAAACCATGTTACGGACGCACCCGTGATTTTGGAATTCCCAAAAGAGATCATTTTAACGAGGTGTTGACCAAGTCAACCCCAATACTATGAAACTAAGCCTTTACTCGAGACTCAAAACATCCCCAAACGCCTTGGGACCCAAAGCAATGGCTTCACTAAATCATAGGTCGTACTAACGGGACTCTGGGAAAGGGTCAACACGGTTAAATGGGTCAGAATACTATAACGACTAAATGGGTCATTACATTGCAACATATCAAGTTAGTCAAAGATATATGATACTTATTCAATTTAGAAGATGAAGATTAAGAATAAGGTTATATCTAAGATTAAGTGCATCCCTTAAAATTTGATCGCCTGCAAACTAGATAGAATCGCAGTAAAGGTTAAGGCACCTAGAATAAAAAGAACATGAGATCTCTGCGCATTTTTGAAACTTTGGCCTTTCTATTTGCTTAAATCATGTATAGGGGTGTAATTGTTGTATCCAAGATTTATATATCCCATATGGGAACATGATAGCTTAAAGGGTTCTGGGCAGTTGGTTCTATAGATGACCCTAGCTTGGTTTCCATTATTGCTTATGTCTTGAAGTGGATTCTGTGAAAAGTAACATGATATCACACCAATAAGGAGCCCTGATCTGTGCCTGCTTGGCTTTGCTATGCAATATTTGTTAAGTGTATAATTTGGATCCCCCTGTTTATTTTTGTCTTCACAGGAGGAATCATTTAGATTTGGAACATAACATCCTAAAAATGGCAAGAATATTAACTTTAATTGTCCATAAAATGTCTAGAGCTATTTGAGAATTAGGCTTGGATAGTCATAGATATACTTTATGCATACTAAACCTGCTGTGATGACACTATGCTTAGAAAATGGTTTTCCCTTTTCCTTGTGCGTCCCTATACTTTATCATATCAGCCTGATTCTATGTTGTTCAGAGTTGCATTATTTTCTATGTGACTGATCTGTTGTTATTGTTTAGGTTTAAGTTTAGTCTAGGCTATCTTTTGTGCCCATACAGATTACCTTCATTTTCATGCTCAAGTTGTATTTTCTCTACTTCTCCCATCTATTCTTGTTGACTGATAGTTATCCCATACATATATATATTAGGCATATCCTATTTATTCTGAACCATGTGTGGATTTATGTGAATCTGTGTCTTCCTTGTTTGTAGGTTGAGAGGCAGTTTAGGTAAAGGGGGGGGGGTCTGGTTTTGAACCCTACCCTGGTGACCAGCCATGCCGGAGGTTTATGAAACCTCTTGGAACTAGTGCGGCATCAGGACTAAAGGAGGGTGATGACTTCACCTTCCACCACCTAGTTTGGGATATTGAGTTTGAAGACATGGAACACACATATGCCTCACATGTTCTCGTAAATAAATATGATATGTTGCTCGTATATGTTGTATATTCATGTGTAGTATGGGATTTATAAAACTGTAGTGTACTATGTATATTATGTGCATATATCATATGTGTGATAGGAACAGTAACTATGAACTAACCGGGGTCTTTTGTTTTTCCCCTCTCTACTGCATGGCCACTTGGCCAAAGTCCAACCACCTTATTGGGCTAAAAGCCCAATAGGGAAAATCTCTTTCAAATGTCTTCGGGTTCAAAAGGAAGAAAGGGAAGCTAATATATTGAAGGCCCAGTCATGGGTGAAAATGGTTGGGGTTTGGTACACCCCATTTTATTTTACTCCATCATATTTTTGCTATCTTTGGCTTGTTTGTTGTTACATCCGGCAATTTTTGCAGTTTGAAAATTTGAAACAATTTCGACTTGTAAGAAAGGAGGCCATATTTGGATTTTTCTTAATGTGTGTATGCCGGTTGCGGAAGCTTGGATGTGGAAACACCGGAGAAGGCCTAGGGCAAAATTGGAATTTTGAAAATTTGTTTCGGGAATTGCGAAAGATGATCCATAAGTACTTGGGCTCAAACAAAAAAATAAGAAAATTTAGGCCCAATTCCTTAAGGGTGGCCGGCCATAGTATATGGCCCAAACCCATGTGGGATTTTAATCCAAGTATTAAAAGAGAAGGGTCTTAACATTTCATGACAAATCAAGAAGTTTCAAGAAAGAAAAAGAAGAGCAAAAATGGAAAGGCCAATTCGGCCAAGAGCAAGAGAAAGAAAAAAAAAAATCTTGGAGCCTTCAACCTTGATTCAAAAACTTGTCTCTTCTTGAATTACTACTAAGCTTGGAACCCTCTTCAACATGGTATAATTTTTGTGGCAAGAAAGTACTTGGATAGCAAGTGAAGAGTTGAAGGAACAAGGTAAGAATTCATCATTCTTTGCATGTTTTGGATGTTTGTATATGATGTAGTATGTGAAAAAGGATGGAATTTAAGAAAATATGAATAAAACTTATGGAAGTGTGGAAAGCTAGGTGTGGCCGTGTATGCTTAAGTGTGTGTGGAAATTATGTTTAACTATTTTATCTAGTGTTTGGTTGATATTGTTGTGGATGTTGAATGATTTTGGAGAGATTGTAGTCTTGCATGCATGATGTTAGCCGTGGGGTTTGTGTGTGAGTGTGGCCGTGTATGTGCATGGTGGTGTGGCCGTGTAGTTGTGGTGTGGTGTGGAGGAAAATAAGCCAATTTTATTTAGTGTTTTGATTATTGTTGTTGTGAATTTTATGTTGTTAATAAAGCTTAATGATCTTAGTGAAATTGTAGTAGTTGGAGGCTTGAGATGGAAGTTTATGTAAATGGAATAAGATGTCTTGCATGAATAGAATATAATGTTGTTAGTATGGTGTTGTTAATGCGCGAGTTATTAAGTTGTTATTGTTCTTATTGGAGTTAGAAGGTCTTGAAGGAAAGGGTAAATTGATTAAGTTGTTATAATGTATCTTGGATTGAAATTGAAATTGCTAGTATGGTTGTGACATTATGATTGATATTCGGCTCGGGTTGAATTCCCGGATTGTTGTTGATTGTTTTGAGCCGAGTTGAACCTCGGGGATGATATATGTATAGGGGAGGTGCTGCCCAAATTTTTATAAACAAGTATTGGCGAAGAATAGAATTCCTAAGTCTCATGAATAGTAAGCGGTAAGAGTGACCATTTGCGGAATTTTTGGTGAAACGGGAGTCAAGATTGGACGAGCGTAAGGAACGACCAAGGTATGTGAAGCTATCCCTCTCCTTCTTTTGGCATGTCCTAGGTATACTAGGCTTGAATTTGAGCCTCGGGGGTTATTCTGTTCATCGAAATTCGATTCTGAAAGTGAGCACTATTCATTCAGTGCGATTGAACTAGAATGCTTATATCTTGTTGGAAAAATGCTCAAACGTCCGTAACTTGCAGGAATGTAATCGAATTGTCTTGAAACTACCATCAATGGCTCCATTAAGTGATATTTTATAAACTTTTCAAAACCACTCCGAAGGGAGTGTGATATTTTATAAACTTTTCAAAACCACTCCGAAGGGAGTGTGATATTTTATAAACTTTTCTAAAACCACTCCGAAGGGGGTGTGATATATTATTTTCTAAAGCTTTCTTAAACCACCGAAGGGGTGTGATATATTATTTTCTAAGGCTTTTCTAAAACCACTCGGGGGTGCGTACAAAACCACTCCGATGGGTGTGTGAGATTTTATTATTTAAACTTTTCAAAACCACTCCGGCGGGGTGCGATATCTCATTATTATTATCATTATGCCCGAAGGGGCTAGGATTAGTAGTATGTCACGAGTGGCATGCCCGAT
The DNA here is from genome assembly GCF_029784015.1 of Lycium ferocissimum. Lineage (NCBI taxonomy): Eukaryota > Viridiplantae > Streptophyta > Magnoliopsida > Solanales > Solanaceae > Lycium > Lycium ferocissimum. Next base: position 17,106 of record NW_026715321.1, on the reverse strand, counting down.
GGGGCCGGGATAGCCGTATGTCACGAGTGGCATGCCCGGGGGCTAGGATGCGGGGCCGCATGTCCGATGGGGCCGGGATAGACGTATGTCGGACCGGCATGCCGAAGGGGCCATCATTTTACGTCGGGGCCGGCATGTCCGATGGGGCCGGGATAGACGTATCTTCGGACCGGCACACCCGAAGGGGATTACTATTATTATTATTACTATTATTATTATTATTATTATTATTATTATTATTATTATTATTATTATTTATTATTATCATCATTATTATTGCGCCGGAAGCGGCCGTCCGAAGGGACTATTTCATTGGTATGTCGGAGGCGACACACGGGTTAGGTTGCATCCTTTGCTTAAGGAATGTGTGTTCATTTGTATTATTTACTTAAGGGTTGTTCTAGGACCCCATGTATACGTTTATATTTTCCTCCGGCCGAGGCTGCCAGAGGTAATGAGCTTGATTGTGATTTCTTTTCTTCTAAATTGAGCGTTGATTGTTATTTGTAATCGCTTTACATACTCAGTACATATCCCGTCCGACCCTCCTTCTTCGGGGGCCGCGTTTTCATGCCACGAGGTACACCCAGACGAAGAGAAGACTTTGCTAGGAGTTGTTTCCGCGGGATTGGCGAGCTCCACCTCAGTTCGGAGTGTTGCCGAGTCAAAGTGTTCGTGTCATGGTTTTAGCATATGTTAGAGACTTTGCAGACAGTGTTTTGTGGATAGTGCGTCGGGAAGTGCGAATGATTTGTAAATGTTAAAAGAGTATGCATTTTCAGATAATGATTATTGTTTGAAAAGTTTCATGTTTCTTAAAAAATTTCGAATTGACAGGTTTTAGTAACGCGAACGTCTAAGGGTTCGCTCGACTCTGAGGAGGGTCGGGTGCCCATCACACCCTAGTAAGGTCGGGGTGTGACATTTGTATTGTGCTTATTATTTGTAAAACCCACAAATATTATTGAAACCTTTATTATGAATTAGGCATCTTAGGCAAACGATGCATATGCCGTTTAGATTGACTTTAGCACCTAAAAACCATTTTTTCAAAACTTTGAGAATGCGTACTGATTTTGAAGACTTAAAAATGGGAATCAACTGCTTTAGTTTTAATAAGTAATAAACTGAAAAGATTTTGGGAATGCAAAAATAGTATAACAACTTGTGTAAAATTAAGAGGATAAATAGATTAGGCAAAAAGGCTTCTTTCTTAAAACTGTTAAAAGCTTGTCTTTTTCCGGGTTTTTGGGTTGCTAAAAAATTTGATATTTCTGGGACATAGCCAACTTGTCTTTTTTTTTTTTTCTCTCAAGAAGAACGAATGCTCATTGAAATGTTTTTGGGCTAGAGCCCATTCGGTTTGGTATTCTGAAAACAAATGATTTAGGTCTCTTTTTGGGCTAAAAATCCATTTGGTTTTTTACATAAATCCATGGTCAAGTAAACGTGGCTAAGGCCTATATTTTAAATGGCTAGAAATAAGGCATATTTGGGCCAGAGCCCACGCAGCTTGTTTTTTTAAAAAGAAAACCCAAATAAAATTGCTTCTTTGGGTTAAAATCCACTTGGCCTTCTCTAAATAATAAAATCACGGTTAATGTTTTCTGGGCTAAGGCCCATGATTTCAACGAATAAAGAAAAGCGTTTTCCTAAAACAGAATTGATTTTAAAATAAAGATCTTATCTTTTAAAATAAAATCGGGACTTTTTTATGAAGAATAGATATATGCAGCAAGTACTTTTTTTAAGGGAGCATGTACAAGATTTTAGACCATAAGCACAATTCATTTTTTCTTAAAAAACAAACTGCCCAAAATATAAAGAGCTCTTTTCTTAAAAAATTAAAACAGTCCAATTTAAGCCTAATTATAAAAATTTAGGTAAGGATATTTTGAAAATGTATTAAACGGATTAACCCGGTCCACGTGTGAGTAAAGCATGGATAAAACTTATTCACCCAAATCATAAAAATAAATGAACTTTCTATTTTTTCCTATAGAAAAACTACTATCCTTATAGATAAAAGGAACTAATTATACCCGGATATCATAAATCCGAACCTAAATACCCTATATATAAGGGGAATATATTCAATTCTTTTCAAAAAATGATATGCAATATGACAATCTTTTGTGGGAAATAAACACTAAATAAATAGTTCATGCAAATACTCACACATTGGAATTCGAAGGTCAACCGTATGGTATGGATCCTTAATACTAAGGTACCTAACACCTTCCCTAAGGGATCGATCACCAGAACCCTTACCTAGAACTTTGGATTAAGAAGGTTTTTTCACGATGTATGAATAAACCCTTCAAAACTGGTTTTCCTAATTTCCTACAAATTAGGTAGCAACTCTTTGAAAACAAAGTCCGAAAGAGCACCAACGATTTCGAAGTAGCTTTTCCAAGCGCTAACCCCGCCTGCGAAAATGCGAACCGTCACAGATAGCGACTCCGCTGGGGACTTAAACATTCTAACCATAAGGGTTCCAATATAATGTGGGTATATTTGCTTTAACTGTTTATGTGTTTACTTTCCCGCAATTATCAACTGTCATTGCATGCATATCATAACTCCACCACTTCTGGCCTTTATTTCACATTTTGTTCCAAAGGTGTTCTAAAGGTGACTTCACAGAGCACGCGGTCGTACCTTCACTAAAAAATCAAAATACTTCTTTTGGAACCGTTATGAGGCGGGGTTGGTTCGTGGTCGTCCAACAAACACGGTTCAAAATTTCCACTGGTTCCCGATCTTTTGTGAAAAACCCACTCTAGTAAAACTAGGATAGAGCTAAGTCAAATCCCTACCAAACTAAAGCATTCATACCTAGAAGGGCTTTGGGTATCTCAGACCTACCTAAAGCTCATTAAGGGAGACCACCTTGTGCTCGGACGGTTTATGACCAGAAGAACATTGCATCTCATTTATATGCTATATGGAAGCATGTTTAGTACCTATGTGATGAGCCACTGACCCTGTGGGGATGGGGGAATCCTAATAGTGTTTTATTTTATAGATAGAAGGCCGCATCCGTTTTGACATAATCATCGAGGCTCCAGATTTGTTGAGGGTTTGGTGGGCATGGTTAGGGGATGCTCACAAGAAGACAATTAGCTGCACTTTAGGTCATTTGCCGGCTATCATGTCGATGAAAAGTCATTCGGAACTAATAGAGGTATTAACCGAAAATTAGGACGATAAGGAAATGTTATTCCGCTTCGGTGAAATTGAGATGACTTCAATCTTAGAAGAAATTAGAGATGCCATAGACACTAATGGAACCTGACTGAGGAGACAACACAAACCAAATCACCACCTGTTATTTCCACAAAGGCCCACAGTCGGTCAAATCATGAAGTTCCTCATACTAACTGAAGCACCCTGGGCACGAGGGCCCACTATAGCCTTTAGAGATTTGTATGGGAGATTCGGAGATGTCACGGATATACTCTGTACCAGAGGGAGTTCAAGAGTAGGGAAGAGTGGGAAGTTGTTAGACCCTTGGCGTTCTCCATAGCCTTGCTGGGCATTATGGTGTTTCCACAGGGCGACTCGATGGCCATAGACACCTAAGTGATCTACTTAGCCCATGCTATTTTCTATGGTATATCCAAGGACCAAGAAACGAGGTACTTTGATTTAGCACCCATCATCCTACCAGACATTTTTCGGGCCTTGGACAAATGCCATAATGGTTTTCGATACTTCTAAGGATATAGCATGTTGTTACAATGGTGGATTATCAAACACATCAACATGGATAAGGAAGTCCAATATCTGAGCAACCACAACAAGGTAGACCATCTTACAAACTATTGCCTGAATCTTGGTTACATGTCCAAAGGGGCATGGGTCAGCTTCTTTGAAGAATTTACTGAAGGTAGAATCCAATCAATATTTCCTGAATTCATATCAGAAAATGTGGTGGTTCGGGGTGAAAATTGTCCTTTCGTGCCATTAGCCGGGGTTCAAGAAATCCGGCCTTATTATCCATCCCCGGTTTTAAGGAAATTCGGTAGGAGGCAAGTAATACCTCAAGTGAGAAATCCTGAGCAATTCATCATTGAGCACACAGGGCAGAAGATTTTAAGAACGCCGGGGTTATCCTTAGAGAATGGAATAGTCGCGTGAGTTAGGGTCCAGACACTTTAGCTCCAGACAGTTTCGAAGCAGGGTGTGACTCAGGGTACCATGAATGGCTACAGGGACACCTGGCTCGGGCATCTATCCTAAGGAACGTACCTCCTTGCAATGCTCAAGAAGAGGAGCACCTGAAAGACTGCTTGGAAAGCACGGATAGCCCAGATTCTAGAAGAAACAGATCCGGTAATAGTTAGAATGGAAATGTACCAATCACGGCTTCAGACTCAGACCACCCTTCGGAGGGTAAAAAATGCCAAGATAGGCCAGGCCTTGACATCAGCCGCTGGAGGAGAACCTTGCTGATTTACTGCTTTATATTGAGCCCCTTATCGGCTTCATCATCTTTGTAATCCCTTCAGGGAAGATATTTTTATTATTAACTAATGATGATTTTTTGGGGCAATGGTTCATATTCACAAATGGCACTTGCATGCTTCACTCGTTTAGGAGAGCCTTGACTCAAAAAGGTTTAGGAACGCGAGTAGCATAAAGATCTACCAAAATTATATGAATGCTTGCTACGTGCCTCACATGCCTACTTGCTATGTCTGTTATCATGTATTATGGCTTGAATATATTTGTTCCGATGAACTAAAACCACATACCAAAAGAAAAACCAAAAACTTAAAACTTATCCAAATTTATCTCCATTAAAAGGTTGACTAGCCATGGAAAACCAAGGAGAACAAGAGACGTGGACTCTGGCAGAGACAGTAGAAATGTTCAAAGACAAGGTACTACAAATGGAGAAGCATCTCTAAGAGATAGGGAGGAAAATCGATGAAGTGGACCGACTGCTAGAGATGGTTGGGAACCCACCCGAGGGCATACCCCAAGAACAGTACTACAGGAATGTCCCGGAAGAAGTAAGAGAGTTAGTATTGAACTATATACCTCTAGAGAGGAGGCCCATAACTCCTAGAGAAGGGACTCCGAGAGGAAGAAAGGAAAGCCTAGGAGCTGGATCAGATCATTGGGTGCTCGAATCGGACCCCCGGGAGGAGTCAGAGCCCCAACAGGAAGCCTCTGAACCCTTTGAGAGAGGGGAATCGGAAGAGAAGGGTCCCCAGAATATGGAGTAAGAAGATTTAGAGCCCATTGACATAGACGCTGAGGGAGAAGAAGGACCATTTGGAATATTTCCTAAGTTTGGTGAAGAAGAAAATGATGCATATGAGGAGTCTGATTACTATTGTTACACCCCGAACCATGGCCTGGGCGTAACACGGCACTCGGGCCTTGCTTGCATGTGTCCGAGCAAACCTCATGGCTTGCTTGTCAACATGGGCATCAAAATAATATAATCTATATGATGCAATTTAAATGAATCATGAAAATGTAATTGCGGAATAAAGTCTTGAAATTATCTCATAGCATGAAAAATCATGAAAACGTAATAGTCTGCAAACATGAAAGCGTAACTGACTCTGTGAACTAACATTTGTCTATGAAACCTCTAAAACATGTCTGAATACTAACTACCAGGACATGCCCCTGGACTACCATAAACTAAATACTAGTGCAGACTCCATGTTGAACCCCGAGAAGAGTGGGGATCACCAATAAGTTGATAACTGAGGTGATCCTGCGCGTTGGTGTGTATGCTCCGAAAATCGATATTCGCACCGTGAAGTGCGTGCCCCGGGCAAAGGGGCGTTAGTACATGGTGAATAGTACTAGTATGTAAAACCATCGAAATAAAGAACATGACACAACATAGGTATAGACATGAACCGAAACCGAATATAACTTGAACATGAGCATGAAACGTGAGTAAAGTCCGAAAACATGGAAATCAATGGAAATACATATATATAAAACTGCTTGTAACATGGGGAATGCTATAGTATAACCGACAACATGATCTGGTACTTGCGTCCTACCAGCAGAACACTCACACCTACGGTGGTTACGTAGTTTCAGGCTTTACTGAGCCTTCTCGGTTAACTAAGCAACTCCCAAAAATATGAACAGGATATAGTTGGCTAAGAAGCCCATGATTTTCATGAAATAACTTGTAATCATGATTTCACGAAATAACTTGTAACATGGTTTCATGAAATATCTTATAACATGGTTTCATGAGATAGCTTGTCATTGTCTTGTAAACATGTTCTTGATTCATGAGTAATAACAATAGTTCATAATTATCTATATATATAATTGACTTGAAAACATGCTTGTAACTTGCTAGATAAAAATCATAAAGTTTCATATAAACATAATGAGAACACATGAGGAAGAATTCATGATTCATGGATTAAGCTAGGGTTCCTAATAACTATAATGGAAGATTAGAAATACAATAATCAATATAGATACAAAATTCATGTACATAAATACATAAATATGGGCTACCAATATGTTGGATTTAATGCCCTAGGATTTGAACTTCATGGATATCAAGAAACGGAGCATGGGGAAGAACGTAGAGATTTCCACATATGGATAGAAGTTCTACATACCTTAATTGCTCCAAAACTTGAATTAAAGACTTGAATTTTAGAAAAAATTTCCTAAATCTTGATTCTTGAACCTTGAGATGGGTTTTCTTGAAAACCCTATATTAGGAACAATGATTTCTTGCTTAGATTATTAGAGTATATGTTAGAATTGTGTTGGAAGGGTTTGGATTAACTTAGCTTGATGTTTTGGATTGTTGTCAGGGCTTGGAATTGTGAATAATGAAATAAAAGAACTCAAGGCTTGAATTTATACAAAAGTGAGGCGGAAATTATATGGATATATTATACGGTCCGTATAATATGACCACATTTTATCATGGCACAAAACAGAACGTCGGGTTGAGGTTTCATGAAGTACCGACGAGTTATACGGTCTGTATAAAATTATATGGGCCGTATAACTAGTTCGTATAACATGACCGGTGAACAGACTGCTCTGTAATCCTTCAGTAAAATGTCCATAATTTTTTGTACAGATGTAACATTGACCCCCATAATATACCATTGGAAAGGTATTTCAAAGGGCTACAACTTTCATTTAGGAAGTTTTCCCAAATTCCTAATTAATAAAGGGGTTATGATCGTTGGAATTAGGACCTACAAACTCACTTGCAAACATGCCCCGTAGAGTGGCTTCCAACTTTGCTTTGCCTAAAGACAATCCTTATGACTTGATTAATTTTCAAAACACTTCCTATAACCCTCATATTGGTTCCATTATATTATCATCTTATGAGTCAAACCTTCGCCCGAAGCTACGAGGTGTTACAATATCCCCTTTGGGATCATTCGTCCTCGAATGATAGGTCATGGTTAAGAATATGACTGGACATGGCTTGACTACATGAACGTGAAGGAAACATGACATGAAACATGGAGACTGAACTAACATGACATGGTTACATGGAAACGTGAATATGAGACATGGAACATGGGCACCGAATATATGAGATGAGCGTGAAACATGAGACATGATAGGACATGGGCTATGGAAATTTACCTTGAGAGTTCTCTGCTTGCTCTTCAAACAAAAATGGGTACTTGTATTTCATATCCTCCTCGGCTTCCCATGTAGCTTTGTCAACTTTCTGACTCCTCCACAGGACATTCACTGAGGCTACTTCCTTAGTTCTCAACTTGCGAACCTGATGGTCAAGAATGGCTACGGGGATCTCCTCATAGGTCAAACCATCCTTAACTGTTATAGTATCAGTAGGAACAACCAACGACGGGTCTCCTACACGCTTTCTCAACATGGACACATGAAACACGGGATGTACAGCAGCCAAATCTTATGGCAACTCAAGTTCATAGGCTACTAGACCAACCTTTCGTAGAATTCTGTAAGGTCCAATATATCTGGGACTGAGCTTCCTTTTCTTGCCAAATCTCATAACACCCTTTATGGTTGAGACTTTAAGGAACACCCAGTCGTCAACTGAAAATTCTAAGTCCCTTCGCCTCACATCTGTGTAAGACTTCTGGCGACTCTGAGCCGTTTTCAAACGCTCCTGTATTAACTTGACTTTCTCCATAGCTTGATAAACCAAATCTGGTCCTAGCAACTCCGCTTCACCAACTTTGAACCAACCAATTGGTGATCTACACCTTCGCCCATATAAAGCTTCAAACGATGCCATCCCAATGCTAGCATGATAACAGTTATTATAGGAAAACTCGATGAGAGGTAAATGGTCATCCTAATTACCCTTGAAATCTAGGACACATGCTCTCAACATGTCCTTAAGGGTCTGAATAGTGCGCTCTGCCTGGCCATCTGTTTGTGGCTGAAAAGCTGTGCTGAGGTTCACCTTAGTACCCAATCCTTTCTAAAAGGATTTTCAGAAGATTGCTGTGAACTGAGCACCACAATCTGAAATAATGGACACTGGGGTCCCATGCAATATGATAATTTCATTAACATACAGCTTGGCATAATCTTCTGCTGAATCTGTGGTCTTGACTGGCAAAAAGTGCGCCGACTTAGTAAGCCTGTCAACGATCACCCAAATAGAGTCATGTCTCCTGGCTGAGCGAGGTAGACCTGATACAAAGTCCATATTGATCATTTCCCATTTCCAGACAGGAATATCAATATTCTGAGCCAAGCCACCAGGCCTCTGGTGTTCGGCTTTCACTTGCCGACGGTTCGTACACTTAGCTACAAAATCGCCACATTCTTCTTCATATCGTTCCACCAGTAAATCTCCTTAAGATCATGATACATCTTAGTGGAACCTGGGTGAATGGAATACCTGGAATTGTGAGCTTCTAACATGATTCGCTCTCTGAGCCCATCTACATCTGGAACACACAATCTACTTCGGTACATCAAGGTACCATTATCTCCCCCTTGTTCGAAAGCTGTTGTCTTATGCTTGTGAATCCCCTCTTTCAGCTGCAATAAGTAGGGATCATTAAACTATTTCTCCTTGACTTCAACGACTAAAGAGGAAAGAGCCCTATTCTGAACAACCACACCACCATCCTCGGAGTCCAAAAGTCGAACTCCAAGGTTGGCTAAACGGTGAACTTCCTTTATCATAACTCTCTTAGCTGCATCCACGTGGGCTAAACTCCCATGGAACGCCGACTAAGAGCATCAGCTACAACATTCGCTTCCCCCGGATGATAAAGAATATCCACATCTTAATCCTTAAGTAATTCGAGCCATCTCCTTTGCCTAAGATTCAGCTCTCTTTGCTTGAATATATACTGCAGGCTTTTATGATCTGTGAAAATATCAACATGCACTCCATACAAATAATGATGCCATATCTTAAGTGCAAAAACTACAGCTGCCAACTCTAGGTCATGAGTCGGATAATTCTTTTCATGAACCTTGAGCTGACGAGATGCATAAGCTACAACCTTACCATGCTGCATTAAGACACATCCGAGACCAACTCCCGAAGCATCACAATAAACCACGAACCCTTCGGTTCCCTCTGGTAGAGTCAAAACTGGCGCAGAAGTCAATCTCATTTTCAATTCCTCGAAACTGCGCTCACAGGCATCTGACCACTGAAATTTAACTTCCTTCTTTATCAATTTGGTCAATGATGCTGAAATAGACGAAAACCCCTCTACGAAACGTCGGTAATAGCCTGCTAGACCCAAGAAACTGCGGATATCTGAAATTGAAGTGGGTCTGGGCCAATACTTAACGGCCTCAATCTTCTGAGAGTCAACCTGAACACCCTCACTAGAAATCACATAACCTAAGAAGGCTACTGACTTGAGCTAAAATTCACACTTAGAGAATTTTGCATACAACTTGCGGTCCTTGAGAATCTGAAGAACTATACGAAGGTGTTCTGTGTGCTCGGCCTCACTACGGGAGTAAATAAGGATATCATCTTTGAAGACAATAACAAAGAGGTCGAGATATGGCTTGAAGACTCTAGTCATAAGGTCCATAAATGCTGCTGGGCATTGGTCAAACCGAAGGACATGACACAGAATTCGAAATGACCATATCTGGTTCTAAAGGCTATCTTAGGAATATCTTGTTCCCTAACCTTAAGCTGATGGTAACCTGACCGGAGATCTATCTTGGAGTAACATTGGGCACCCTGAAGCTGATCAAATAAGTCATCTATTCGTGGAAGAGGGTATTTGTTCTTGATCGTGACTTTATTAACCTAGCGATAGTCAATGCACATACGCACAGAGCCATCTTTCTTGCGAACGAAAAGGACTGGGGCACCCCATGGAGAGATACTGGGTCGGATAAAACCCTTGTCTAAAAGATCTTTGAGTTGAGCCTTAAGCTCGTGTAATTCAGTTGGAGCCATCCTATAAGGTGGAATAGATATAGGTTTCATACCTGGGAGTAGGTCGATTTCGAAAACAATTTCCCTATCAGGGGGATTCCGGAAAGATCCTCGGGAAAGACTTCTGGAAACTCATTAACAACAAAGACTGACCGAAGAGTTGGGATCTGGGAAGCTGAATCCCTAACCCAAACGAGATGATAGATATAATCCTTAGACACCATTTTTCTGTCACGACCCGACTACGGTCCATGACGGGTACCCGGGGCAAACCACCGAGCACCACTCATTCTATTACTCATTTGCGGTCATTCATTAATCTCATGCTTATAATCATAAAGGAACCATTTCTACTTGAAACATGTTTACCTTATATACATAAGCCCTCCGGCTATCAAAATAATATATATATATACATACGATGAGAAACCGTGAGACCATACTACCCATAACTACGCATCTATGAGCCTCTACTAGAGCACTAGACATATGGACGGGACAGGACCCTGTCATGCCTAAAACACATGTATGTACACAAAAGAATAAGTCAATGGCACCTCTGGAACAATGGAGTGCCCTCGAGTCAGCTGATAGTTCCTACGAGTCTGGATCACCTCCCTGTCTACCTGTGGGCATGAACACAGCGTCTAAAGAAAATGGACGTCAGTATGAACATTGTACTGGGTATGTAAGGCATAAATAATAATAAAACTTCAATAAAATAAGGGAGCATAAAATAAGGAGCAACCTGTAACTGACTATCAATTATAAAAGAAATAATGCATGCTGGCTTACTTCATAATCATCATTATATCATTTATGCATATATGTATAAGCTGCCCGACCTTATAGGTACGGTGTGATAATCATTAGCCCGCGTCAGGTGTACCGTCTCATGCCGCCTACTAGTGGTGTCTGCCCATGCCATCTCGACATGGTGTATACGCTGCCCGCCTTAGCGGTGTCTGCCCGGCCATATAGGCAGGTGTAATATCATCATCATGTACTCGTCATAATGCATGCATAGAAATCAAAGACAACTATACTTTATCGGTGTGACATAAGGTGGTGAACCCCCGATTCTATTATGGAGCATTTACAAGCATTCTACCTCACCTTGAAGGAATTAGCATATAAGGTGAGTGTATACAAAAAAATAATATCAACGAATCGTAGTTAACATCATTCGCTTTGTAGAAGCATCATATCATGAACTCTATCCTTGGACTTAAGCTCATCATCATCATATTCATAATATCTCTTATCTTTAACTCATGTGGCCATTCATAAACATAGACTCTTAGTCTCGGGAATGTAGGAAATTCATGAAGAAGGATGGAAGATCATGCCTTAAGACTCATGCCTTAGAAAGAAGGGATTAGCCTCACATACCTTTTCCTTTAGCTATTCTATCGCTTGATCGTTCTCCTTCAATGCTCACGTTTTTACCTTCAAGAGATTTCGTATTAACATTAGCTAATCGATTACATGAACGTGCTTACTAATGCTAGAGAATATTGGGCAGCATTCCCTTTGTTTATCTTTGTCACACCCCGACTTTACTAGGGTATGATGGGCACCCGACCCCATCTTCGGAGCCGAGCGAACCCGCTAACTCTTATCACACATATGAACTTATGAACTAGTAAGTAATGAATACATCGAAAAATTTTTTCCATAAGTAAAATCTGACATCACATAAGACTCGTGACACGAAACATGATAGCATATCGGCCATTGGAGCCGCTTACACATGACAACTCGATACCCACGACTCTGTACGCAAAGTCTCTAACTCGAACATATCGTCATGGCACATATCTCGTGACTCGGCGGCACTCCCGGACAAGTGGAGCCTACCAATTCCATTTTGGACATCTTCTATGCTAGCTTCGGCTCGTGCAGGTTTACACCGCGCGGCATGAAACGCGGCGAAGAAGAAGAGGGGTCAGTACGAGCAATGTACTGAGTATGTAAGACATGAATAGTAATGAAATAGTAAGGGCCGTAGAACATATCATGTAAAAAGAGTGTTCTGTATATATGAGACATATCATGGAAAAACTGTAACCTGTGCATGAGTAGTAACTGTATGGAAACATAGACCGTACCATAGGATAAAGAGTAACACGTACATATAAGTGCCCCCGCGAATCGTGCTTTCTTAGCTTTCTTTACTCATATATATATACATAAAAATAGAATATATTATATTGCCGAGGCGTCGGCAGCGGATCCATTTAACCATAATATGCACATCCCGCGTCCGGGCATCCGCGTCGGGACGATATCATGTGCCATACTCAGCCGAGGGTGGATATGCGTATATAACGTCCCTCGCCCTTATCTCCGTTTTCCCCTTAGATATATCGGCGTCTATAGCGCCCTCGGCTCTTTCATCATATACATATACTCATATCATATACATATACATATATCGTCTATAGCGCTCCGATTCTTTTTGTCTATGCACGTACTTATATCATATATATATTTACCGGCGTCTATAGCGCTCGATTAACTATCATATACATATACTTATATCATGTATATTTATCGGCGTCTATATAGCGCCCGATTCTCGCTCTCATATATATATGCGTATATTCGGTACACACATCAATCGAGGTCACAAGGCATAATTCCATGTATTTAGAATCCTTAGGAATAGTCATTACCCATAATAGACTTGGGATATCCAGAAATAGTTTAACATTTCCCTATTTTCGTTTTTATAACAGAACATATCGTCAACATATCTATCGTAGGCATTTTCTCATTTTCGACTCCATCGTTGTCATCACAAGATCATATTCTTCACCTTAGTCAAGGAATCATCTTTATCATACTTATCATGGACATATTGACGTTAGGATAGCATTGTACCTATCGTTTGATAGTCGGGACAAGGATCAGGAGTTTCTTTAGGATTCCACTCCAAAACAAGCCAAATAAAACAATAAGGAAAATCCTAGGAACAATGGGCCCGCCTCGGGTCAAAATGAGACGGCGCACACAATTTACGCGTAATACGTTTCATGACATTACTTATGAGAGTTTTAAAGTAATCGGGTCTCATTTATGCAAGTTCTAGAGGTCTAGGAAGTTTTCCAACACTTCGCACCATTTCTAGTTCAATTTACCGAATGAATAGTAGCGAATTTCAATCTTGGATTTCGAAAAGGAATGGTCCCCGAGGCCCGTATCCAACTTAGTACGTCTAAGACATGCCATAGAAAGAAGGGTGAAGTCTTAAATACCTTTTTCCGCCTTGTACGCCGCTCCAAATTTAGCTTATCTCGCCAAAATCTACAAATTGGTCACATATACCAAATAGTGATTAGAGCTTTTAAGAAGCCAATCTTGAATTCGTTCGCCTCAAAAAATTTCGGCAGCATTTCCCCTGTAAATGCGCCATCCCCGAGATTCTAACTCGGCCAATTTTAATCAACAACAATCCGGGAATTCAACCCGGCCAAATCTATCAATAATACCAACAATTATTCAATTCAATGCTTCAATATTCAATTCAATCCAATTTAATTCAATCAATTCACAAAACCTTCAACAACTCAAACAACATACTATTTTATCCGAAACCATCAACCTCGACAATATCCATACATTTCATCATCGCATAATCCATAACGACGACAACTAGAATGTCAAATAACATCAATTTACATTAACTTACTAAAGCTCTATTATCCAGACCATAACCACTTCTTTCATATTTTCATGCATTTTCATCCATCCCTTTACATTACAACAAGCAACATTCCACATAGAATCAATCCATTCTTTCCATGCAACACAACACCATACGACCAACTCATATAACACAACACATATAACACAACACACGGCCAACACTACTCCAGCGGCTACCATTCCAACATATTATATTCATGGTTTTTCATTCCTTTTACATTATGAATTTCACAACACAACAATCAAACTACCAAAAATAAAATCAATTCATCACACCTCACCACTATTCTATGATAGGCCACATCAACTACTTCCATATTTCCATAAATTACATCATTTTCTACATGCTACAATATTCACAACCATCCATAACACATGAAAGAAGATTAAATACATACCTTCATCCTTTGACTTCTCTATTCGGTTAGACTCCATCGCCCTTCGCCATGAGAGCTCTGCTTGTCCCGACAACAACCACTCCATGTTATTAGGACCTTCAAATTAGTAGAAAAGCTAGAAGAAAATAATTTTTCTAGGTCACTTTCCATGGCCATGCTTGGCAAAACTCTCTCTATCTCTCTTTTCTTTTTTTTCTTTCTTTCTTTCTTGTTTCATCACTTAGAATGATGACTCCATATGTATATATATACATGTCTTCTCTCTTTCCATATTTATAAATAAATCCTCAAAAATATGGATATAGGCACATAATTCCCCTTTCTCATTTCTCTAGAATTTTTCTTTTCTTTTCTTGAATTTTCCTTAGAATAAAAGATGACTTAATTAAGTCTTGCCATGTACACTTTGGTCCATATATTCTTCACTTTTTCTAGATTTTTCTTCAAGTCATGAAAGATGATTTCTTAGGCTTGCATGGTCATCTTTGTCCATTTATATTTTAAACTCCTACAAATATATGGTGTACACATGTGCCATTTCATGGCATCAAAATATTGGCCAAACATGGGGTGGGGTCCCACGGCCACTTAGGCCTTTTGGCCATTTCATGAAAATTCTTTACCCACTTTTAGCCTCCAATTCCTCTTATCCCGAATTTACACCTAGATGCTCCATTCCAATAAAAGGGACGAATACGCAACTTATACATTCTAAAAAAAAAAAATTTATAACCTTGTCCTTAACTTCCCATACGTTAACTGGATATCGAATGTAAAGCACTTGAGGTGTAACAAAAAGTGGCCTGGCGGGTTATTTACCAGCGGTCCGCCGAAAATTATATGTTCTCGATTAGTAGTGTCTTATCACGTGGTATGTGATTCTTGAGCTGTATTGGCGTCACAGCATTATTCTCTTATGGAATTGTTGATGACTATCTTAATTGATGTAAAAAGCGTATTTGAAGAAGGTGTAACTTAATGAATGCTTTATAATTGGTTTTGATACTTATTATTGAGGTATATAAACTGAATAAACTGTTCTTACATTGGGTTGGCGTCGTTTTAAGTTCATTTCTTTATGTATTATGTGCTACATTTTCTTATTACTTATTGTTCAAGAGACGCTCATTGAGTTTGAAGTATAAATCTGATTATTGTTGTTTATGGTATTTTAGGTAGCGGAGAAGAAGGGTTCTTGATACTCAGTGGTTGGGAAGGACTTGTTGTTCTTGCTGATTTGGGGAGCCCCCACATTATTCGTGGGGCACTATTTTTTTAATTCTCTTTATTTATTCTAGTTTGGGCTCGTCGATGGTTGCTTTAATCCTTATTCTTAGAAGCTCCTTGGTATCATTCGAATGTGGGTAGAAGAAGGTTGTCGTTTAATTCTTTGGGCACACTATCATGTTTTGGGTGAATTATTTAAATTATAAAAACCGCGATTTAATTAATATATTCATGATTTGTTACATTTATTTTATAAACTGTTGGAGGCGAATGTTGAACCTGACGGGTTCAAGTATTATTATCGCGTTGTTTAGGTTCTTCCGCTATTGTTCATGTCATCGGATGCCATCACGTCTAGGGTGGGTTTTGGGGCGTGACAAGTAGAGTCTTGCGGATTGGTACGTAAACGCTAGTAAACATCCTCAAGAGGCTGTGGGACATTTAGGAAATTTCTCTTCTTTTGTGCCTTTCGTGCTAATTTGTTCAAATTGGTATCTAATTTCATATTTTATTTCTCACATATAGTGAGGACACACGCGAATATGGCTATGGATGAGACACCTGCGGTCGAGGCCATGGCACGTGGGAAAGGCAGAGGCAGAGGTCGTGGTAGGGGTAAATCGTCGGCCACAGCCGGGGTAGGGGACGGTAGGTGGGGGGGCTCGTGCTAGATCATTATCACCTAAGCTGGAGGTAGAGCTTCAGGATAAGTCTTTTGAGAAGGTAGAGCTGGGACCAGCCTAGGCACCGCTAATATTATGTTATATCCTGTATTTTGGTACATTGGGATAATCCGAGTTAGTCATGATAAGTTAAGGACAAGGTTGTAATTTCTTCCAATTTTGTTAAAAGTGCATAAGTTGCATATTCATCTTTTCATTGGCATGGAGTGTTAAGGGGAAAATTGGAATAAGAAAAATTTGAGGTTAAAAGTGAATTATGGAAAGTTAAGCATTTCATGAGAATTTGGGGCTAGAAGTGAAATTTTAGAAACTTTATACTTCATGAAAATGGCCATATGTGGCCCTGTGTGTGGTGTGGGCCATAGGCCACAGTGTGAATTTTATTTGTAGAAGACATGTTTTATAGGCCAAAAGGGGGAAGTCAGGGAAAATTTTTCATCTTTTGTGACTTAAGAAAAGTCTAGAAAATTGGAGAAAAAAAAAAGGGCAAAACCGGCCACACACACACATATATATATATATATATATATCTGGACATGTGATTAAAAAGTAAGACAATTATCATTCATATCTCTAGAAACTTGGAGAAAACAAGAAGAGAAAATAGGGGTTTAGGGCCCCAGCTAGCCAAATTTGGGCCCTGAGAAATTGATGGAGAAAAATTTTTTTCTTCTATGTTTTCAACTCATTG
>NW_026715320.1:0-20205 GCF_029784015.1 Lycium ferocissimum | reverse complement strand
GCGGGTCGGGCTGTTTTATGAAATTTTGAGGATTTTTGGGGGGGGGCGGGGATGGTTTTGTCGCGTTCACGGTCCCACTAGGGGGCCCGGGTTCGACCGCCCCCCGTTGGGGGGGTGGGAAATGCCGCCCCCGGCGTTGATTTATGCATATCGATAAATGATTCGGTCTGTTACCGTGTCCTGAGGGCGGGATCGTATACGCATATGGGAATGATGTTTCGGTACTGCGTATGTTACATTGCACGTATGAACTTTGATTTGTGACGGTATTTTGTATGGTACACGTATACGTATGATATGTCTGCGACGTACATGCTCGCGTACGATACGCGGTCGACATTATGTTCGCTCGCACCCCGATTCTAATTACGGTTACGTACGTATGCCGCGCGCACGTACGCCGTTCACGAATACGTCCGTTACTCCGCATGTACGTCTCGACTACGGTTTGTCCGGCACGTACGAGTCCGTTGATGTATTTACGCACGTCCGATTTCGATTCCGTGCGGTATGCATTCTCGCACTCCCGACTCGGTCTACGTCTCTCGTCCGATACATTTAGCTATGTTTACGACTAAGGTCTGTCTGCATTACGGTCCGTATTGCTAAGTACGATTACGGTTACGTACCATACTGTACTTTTAGGTTTGACTATGATTTTGCTTACGGTTTTTACGCTTTGCATACTCGGTACATTTTCCGTACCGACCCCTCGTTCTTCGGGGTCGCGTTTCATGCCGCGCGGTACCCACGAGATGAGTTGAAGATGTTCCAAAGATTGGTGAGCTCCAAATTCCTTCGGAGCACTGTGAGTCGGAGCATGTACGTTATGTCTTCGATGGTACTAGAGACTTTGCAGACAGTGGTGTGGGTATAGAATGTCAGTTGTGTGGGCGGCTTCATCAGCCGACGTCTTGTACAGTGTTATGCATAAATTTTGTCAGATTACAGATTTTATTTGATTTAGTATGTATTATGTTCTGGTATGATTAGAAAAAATTTTGTGTGCGACAAAGGTACGGGTTCGCTCGGCCTTAAATCGAGGTCGAGTGCCCCATCGTCCCTTGAAATCTGGGCGTGACGGTGCATACTAGAACGGTGTATTCGTATTCATATCGTGTATGCTTGAAGAACGTGTGTTCACTTGCATTATTTACTTAAGGATTGTTGTAAGACCCATGTGTACATTTATGTTTCCTCCAAGTGGAAATACAGGTAATGAGCTTGATTGTGGTTTCTTCTCTTCTAAATTAAGCTATGGTTATTGCTTGTTATCACTTTACATACTCGGACATATTCCGCATCGACCCCCTTTCTTCGGGGGTCGCGTTTCATGCCACGCAGTGTACACCCGGATGAAGAGAAGACTTTGCTAGAAGATGTTCCCGCGGGATTGGCGAGCTCCATTTCGGTTCGGAGTGTTGCGAGTCAAGTACTTATGTCATAGTATTTGTACATCCTAGAGACTTTGCGACACGTGTCCTGTGGATTGGGTGTCGAGAACGCGAATCGGTTATAGATGTTAAAAGAGTGTGTATTTTCGGATATTGTCGATTGGCAAAAATTTATGTGATTGACCGAAGGTTTTCATAATGCGTATAAAACAAATGACCTCTATTTTGAAAAGTTTCATGTTTCTTAAAATTTTTCGAAATGATAGGTTTAGTAATGCGAACGTTTAAGGGTTCGCTCGACTCGGGAGTGAGGGTCGGTGCCCATCACACCCTAGTAAGGTCGGGTGTGACAATGTTACACCTCGCACTTTTGCACATTTGAATATTCCGAGTTAATGGCGGGAAGTTAAAGACAAGACCATTTTCGACTTTGTTTTAAGACGTAAGTCGTTTATAAATTATGTTGGAAGGAGACATTATGGAAAGTTAAGAGTTCATGAAATTAAAGGTTGAGGTGGAGTGGGCCATGGGCCACATGTTTTATTATTTATGGAGGTATAAGGTGATAATTTAATCATCTTTGTCATTTTCATGCAAGAAGTTTGAAGAAACTTGGAGGGAAAGAAAAGGAAATTTCTAGAGAATCGAGAGAAAAAAAAACAAAACAAAAGAGTTATAAGGGGCCATGTGGCCGGCCACCTAGGGGTGGGCCATGGCCACATGGATGGCCATAATATGTAAAATAAAAGATGACTTGGTCATCTTATTCTTCATCTTTTCACTTGAGAGAAAAATCAAGAAACTTTGAGAGAGAGAGAGAGAAGACATACGGCCATGGCCGTTGCCGTTGGCCATGGAATTTTGATGAAGAAAAATTATTTTCTTCCATGTTTTCCACTCTTTGGAAGGTGCTAAACAACATGAAGTAGTTGTTGAATCAAGCAAAGTTCTTGTTCTAGCAAACCTTGCCATAGCCGAATGAAAAAGGAGAAGGAAGAAGGTGAGGTTCTATCCTCTTTTACATGTTTTATGGATGTTTTGGACATGTTATAATGCATGGAAATGGATAAAAATCATGAAGCTTGGGCATGTTGAATGTTGGCCGTGTGTATGTGGTTTGATGCAAGTATGATGAGCAATTTTATTTAGTGTAATCTAGCATGTTTGTGTGTTGTTGTAGTGTGTAGATAATGAATGAGACTCATGGAATTATACATAGTGATGTTGTGGCCGTATGGACTGATTTGGTATGACAAGGAATGGACAAATTTTATGTAGTATGTTAGTTGTTGTTTGTTGTGGATTATGTGATGAAAATGAAGGTTCGATGATCTAAATTGAAGACAAAAGTGTTGTGGGCTGATTTGGGACATAATGAGATTGTAACATGATTTCTTGTATTGATGAAAATGATCTTGCTAACATATAAGATTGTTGATATAGTTTATGAATTTGAAAGAAAGATATATGTTGTTATATTCATTGAGTTGGAAGGTGTTGGATGGATGAATATATTGATTGAATGTTGCTAGTAAAATTGTTGGCATTGTTGTTGTTGTTGTGGCCGAGTTCCATTCTCGGGTTGTTGTTGTTAAATTGGGCGAGCCATATTCTCGGGATGGCACATTTACGGGGAAATCTTTGCCAAAATTTACGTAGACAAATGTGAATTCAAGGTTGAACTTCTAAAAGACTCTAATCAAAGTTGGGTAAATGTGACCAATTTGTAGATTTTGGCGGATTTGCAACGCGAATTTGGAGAGGCTGAAGGAGTGGCAAAAGGTATGTAAGACTTCACTTTCCTTCCTTGGCATGTCCTAGATATAGTAGGCTTGAACACGGGCCTCGGGGACAATTCCTTTCCCAGAAATCCGAGATTGAAATTAACTACTATTCATTCGGTGAAATTGAATTAGAACTTGCGCGAAATGTTGGAAAAACTTTCTAAGCGTCCGTAACCTACACAAATAGGACCCGAATACTCTAAGACCCTCCCAAGTGACGCCATGAATCGTAATATACGTAAATTTGATACGCCGCCTCGTTTGACTCGAGGTGGGCCCACTATTCCCGAATTCTCTCCTATTGTTCCATTTAGCTTACTTTCATTCTATAATGTAAGGAAACTTTTGGACATCTTCTCGACTACTAAATAAGAATTGTTTTAATTAAACCCTTAACCCCAATGCATGATTTTCTTTTCTAAAAAGTTTACAAATGTTTTCCAAAATATTCTTTTTCCTCAAAAACCCAGTTTTACAATATTGAAAGTCTTAATGACTAAAGCAATGACTATGATTCTACGATGCCTATGCTCCTATGAACACTATGATCCCATGACGACTACGATCCTATGAAGACCGTGATCCTATGACTACTATGATTCTATGATACCTATGATTCTATGGTGACTATGATTCCCCTCGTTACCTATGATTCTACGATGTCAGCTATGCCATGTCTATAACCCGATATGCTATGACACGTTCCATGTTGATAGTCTCGCCTTATAACTATCGTCCCTTCAAGGTGAGACAAAGCGACCATGATTACTCCATAAAGCGATCGGAGGGTTCCGACCTTACGTCACTCCGATAAGTACCTGATTTCTCTTGGGCTCCCCTGCATGCTATGATATATATATATATGTGTATAAAAATGTATTTGGGGAAAAGGCGGGAAAAAGGGCAGAGCGCTATGAGCGCTGGGCTATACTCACGCGGTGCATGTATCCGTACTTGACTTGATATCATCCCGACGCGGGATGCCGGACGCGGGAATTATACTATGTGGGCGCCGATATATTCGGTACTATGATATACTATGCTATGCTATGATACTATGATATACTATGCTATGCTATGATACTATGATATACTATGCTATGCTATGATACTATGATATACTATGTTATGCTATGATGCATTATGATACGATATAAATTCTATTCTCTATGCCTATGAAAAGAAATGTTTTGTTTTCAAAAAAGGACAGCAAGCATGCATGATATCCGCCCTGAAAAGGGTGTTCCTATGCACAAAGTCATTTTCTTGATCTCACGATACGATTTCACTGCTTTTATTCATGTTTATATTCCTTACTATGTTATTATTCGTGTCTTACATACTCGGTACATTGCTCGTGCCGACCCTCTCTCTTCGGGGGGCTGCGTTTCATGCCGCGCGAGGTAAACCCGGACGAGGTAAAGCTAGCATAGAAGATGTCCGGGAATTGGTAGGCTCCACTTGTCCGGAGAGTGCCGCCGAGTCACGGTATAGGTGTGCCATGACGATATGCTCGAGTTAGAGACTTTGCGGACGAGTCGTGGGTTCCGAGAGTCGATGCGTACTACGATACAAGTTACGTATAGTTACATATTTTATTTGATTCTAAGCAACAAAGGAATAGTTCGAGCAGTCTTGTTATGTATACTTGACATAGAGATTTCAAAAAAAAAAATGGTACGTAGAAAGAGTCAGTGGGTTCGCTCGGCTTCGGTTACGGGGTCGGGTGCCCATCACACCCTAGTGAGATCGGGGTGTGACGGACAAAGTGGTATCGAGCGGTTCGTCCTAGGGGTTGTACTGCAAAGTCGTGTCCGGTGAGAGTCTTGTTTATGGTGTGTTGCGCGCCACATTTATAAACGGAGGCTACGGGGCATTTAGGATGGTTACTCTTCTTTCACATCGAGATCGTGCCATAGAGCCAAGCCACGAGAAATGAGATTCCCGATACTAACTTTTGATTGCGAGTGAAGAATGGCATCGACGAAGGAAGTGATCGGCGATATTGGAAGTTACAAAGTACGCGGTAAGCAAAGGTATGACGGTATATGTCGGGTAAGATATTGAAATATGATCGAAATGTAAAGTTGAAAAGCGAAAAGGAAAGTGAATAAGAAAGTGTAACGGGTACGGTTGAGTTGGGCATACGAGGTACGTTTGTCATTTTCGTATGATTATTGATATTGGGAGCCCTGTGAGGCTGTGATATGATATGATATGTGTATATGTATGTTGGTCTGTGAGGCATTGTTGGTATTTCCTGCGTGCAGGTTTTGAGATAGTGACAATTACGAGAAACTCTGCCGAAATTTTTCCAGAAAAAAAAAAAAAGAAAATGAGATATGGGTTTGTAATACGACTTGAAAGGTCGTGCCGATAGTAATAGTGAGATTAAGACAAGAGTACAGAGGAAAAGAATTGTGATGTATATGAACGTATTGATAAGATAGCTTATGAGCTATTAAGGATAAAGTTGATCAGAAAGGGTAAAAAGGTTAAGGAGTGGTACACTATGAGATCGAATACGAACGGGACAATGTGAATATAATGAAGATTGTTATGAAATTAAGAAAAGCCTAGGGAGAAGATGACTTGGGAAGCTGAAAAGACGATGAAGAAGAAATATGGTTGGGAGATGAGACGGTATGTCATGGTAATAAAGGAAACCCCCCCCCCCCCCCGAGATCTTTATAAGACCCTATGCGACTAGTTGAACATTCGAGGACGAATGTTCTAAAGGAGAAGGATGTTATACCCCGCGTTTTCGAGCATGAGTTTGACATGTACCTCATCATAGTATATGTGGAGTTTTAAGGTGTTTCAAAATCCTAAAATGAAGTTCGTCGAGTCTAGTTTGTAATGCAACAAACCGTTCATTGATAGGACATCGGAGTAGAGAATTATAGACGTTACAAACGAACTGGCGACGGCCACGGCTTTCCCGCGGTACCGCTACGGTACCGCTACGATGCGTAGCTACGGTAAAATCGACTTCGGCGATCCGTTTTAAGGGACAAAAATCTCTTTTTTTTCAGCCAAAAGTTCCAAAACTTTCCAGAAAAATTCAGCAACAAAAAAGGGAGCAAAGATACCTCACAAAATGAGGATTTTGAGTAAAATTTCAAGTAATGAAGTACCAATCGAAGTCCGGGCAGCGCATAGTCACGAATATGATTTCATTTGGAATTAGAGGAGCATGGGAACAAGAAAATGTTGAAGAAGGTAAGTTTTAATCCTCTTTTCACATGTTATGGATGGTATATATATGTTGTAATATGTGGAAATGAATGAAAGTATGGAATTTGGGTGTTGTGGCCGTGTAGTGTTATAGGTGAAGGGGAGATGAATAAATATTATTTAGTATGTTAATTGTGTTGTTGGAGTTTTATGATGGAAATGGAAGGTTAATGGTTCTAGTTAGCATGGAAAAAAATTATTGTTAAGTTGTTGTTGGAAAATATGTGACTTTATTATAGTTTATGTAATTATGAGAATGAAGTTGTAAGGTGCAAATTATGATTGTTGTTAATGATAATGGAAGGTGAAAATGTGTTGTGGATGTTTATGTTGAAGGTTGGAAGTTTTGGATGAATTATGGCTTTGGTGGAAAGTTTGTATATTTTGTATATCTTGTGCATATATTGTAGAAATGATACGAAATGTTTCCGAATGGCATCGTAATGATTTTGATTAGTAATGAATGTGAGTATGGTGGTGTTGGTTTGAAAATTTGAAGTCGGAATGGAAGCTATTGCATTATGTTAAGAAGACTAGTTGTGTGTTCTATTGTGATTGTTGATGTTGTTGTTTGTTGTTGGGTTGTTGTTGATTGTTTTGAGCCGAGTTGAATCTCGGGGATGCTATATGTATAGGGGAGATGCTGCCCAAATTTTTGTAGAACGGTGGTTAAGGTTGAAAATTGTAAGTCTCATGAATAGTAATTGGTAAATGTGACCATTTGCGGTTTTTTGGACGAAACGGGATTTGAGATTGGGCGATCGTAAAAGGCAAGAAAGGTATGTAAAGCCTTACCCTTCTTTCTTTTGGCATGTCTTAGGTGTGATAGGTTTGAATACGAACCCCGAGGATGACTCTACTCTTAGGAATCTGCATCTAAAGTTGCCCCTTTTTCATTCAGTAGAATTGAATTATATATGCTCTAAGTAGTTGGAAAAATGGCCTAAACACCTGTAATTTTTACAATTGGAACCGAATTGCTTGGAAATGGTCGTAGATGTTTTATAATGAATGATGTCCATAACGATACTTGAAAAGCATTTAATTTCTCACTTCGGCATGTGCCCAGGTTGTTAACCTTTTTATGCTAACTTCCATTGAAACGTGTTTGCGGTTTACGTAATGTTTTATAATGAATGATGTCCATAAAGAAAATATAAAAGCATTTAATTTCTCACCGTATTTTGAACGACGAGACGATTCGGGTTAACTATGAAAAGTTAGGATTAAGACCATTGAAACGTGGGACGTGTGACCTTCGATTTTGTCGGACCTAAGTGTGTATGACGTTAAAGATGGAAACATCAAAGAAACCTTTCAAAACCAAAAGTGGAAATTGTGGAAGTTGGCCATTATTTAAACTTTTTCAAAACCACTCCGACCTTAGGGTGGGCCATGCGATATCTTATTATATAAGATCATGACTTAAAGGGATCATTTCATCACCATTTCAAGACTTACGACTTAACAAGAACCTTGGAGAGAAAAAAAAAGTATTATTATTATTATTATTAAAAGAGTCCAAGAACTAGCCTTAAAATTATTTCTTTGAGTGGCATGCCTACTAATTTGAGGGTGCTTAGTAACGAGTGTTGTTTCAAGCGTTGGATTATTATGTCGGGGCATCCATGTCCAAGGGGCTTTGGATAGAGTTGAGGATTTGTGCCCGAAAGGTAAATTCTAATCTTGTTTTTGAGTTATGAAGGGTTTATGTGTGTTGTTGTATGTTGTTATGGATGAAATTCCGAGAGTTTTTGTATTTGAAGTTGAATCATTGTATGGTAGTTTATTATTGTGTATTATTGTTATTATTATTATTATTATTATGTAGTGTGTTTGGTTATTGTGGTTTGTTGAAATGAGTAAAAATCATGAAGTGTGTAGGTTGGTGTGTTGGCCGAATAAGGCCCTTCATGTCGTGCCAAGAAATGAATCAATTTTCTTAGAGTTTTGGTGTTGTTGTTATTGGATTTTATGTTGAAAGTGGGAGTTTGATGACTCAAATTGGTATTGTAAGTTTCCTCCCGTGGGCTGATTTGGAAGATTTGGTGCCTTTAGTGTAATTTTTATGTTTATGGAAATGACATGGTTAGAGTATGGATTGTTGGAGTAAATCATGGTTTGAAAATAAGGAATGTGTTAGGGATGTGTTTGTCACACCCCGACTTTACTAGGGTGTGATGATGAACCCGACTTTCGGAGAAGATGTTCCCTCGGACTCTTAGCTCACACATGTTCTCTTGGAATCATAAGACAAAGTAAAGTAAAATACATAGTAAATTTTTTTTTTTTTTAAAGTAAATAACACATCGAGACGGTGTCTGTTTTTAAGTGTCGAGACCCACGAATCGGTTATAGATGTTAAAAGTCTCTGTATTTTGGACCATGTTGTCGTGTATGGCAAAAATTTATGTGATTAGCAACTTTCCATAATGTGAGTGGAGCTTGCCAACATTTTGAAAAGTTTCATGTTTCTTAAAAATTTTCGAAATGATAGGTTTTGCGCGGCATTTAAGGGTTCGCCGACTACGAGAAGGGGTGCCCGTACGAACAATGTAAGGTCGGGGTGTGACAATATATGAATAATAACATGCATGATTTGTGTTTCAAAAACAAGCATTTTGAAACATAGAACATGTCATGTCGTTTTACGTACACATTTCGGATCATATCTGCATGGAGAACATAGAATATATCATAGATATATCGGAGTAACATATTGCGTATGAGTGCCCACGGGGGCGGATGTCATGCATTTTACTTGGTCATATCGGGTCATAGTACCGCACGTTTTGGTGATCGCGCACATAGGATATCTCCCGGCCATTCGCATATCTTGGAGTGCTCCTTGTCCGGATGCCTATATTTTTAGTACAGTCCTTTTGTTGGATATATATGCTTAGCTAGATCGGCCCAATCCCCAGTATGCATAGTTCCCATGTTACCCCCACCCTTGTCATATTTAGATGCAAGAGACATATGTGTGGGTTGTATATATCGGAGTGACGTACGGTCGGACACCTCCGATATGACTTATGTTTTCATGGGGCTTTCTCATTCTTGGAAGAATGATAATCATAAGGCGAGACTATCAACATATATATATATATATATATATATATATATATATATATATATATATATATATATATATATATATATTTTAGAATCATGTGTCATCATAGGATCATTGTTGATCATAAAGTCATAGACATCATAGAATCATAGGCATCATAGAATCTTAGAATCATAGTTCCCATGGAATCATAGTCATCATAGGATCGTAACTCCCTAGATTCATAGTCGTTGTTTGATGTGTCTATATATGTGAGAACTATCAATATTGTAAAACTTGGTTTTCTGATATATAAGAATATTTTATGAAAATTGTAAACTTTTAGGAAGGAAAATCATGTTTTGGAATCGAGACTAGTTAAAACAATTATGCTTTAGTAGTTAAAATAATAACCAAAAACTTTTCTTCCTATAGAATGAAAATAAGTCAACGGGGACAATAAGAAAGAATTATCGGTGTGTTGTGCCCACGTCTATAAACGAGGCGGCGTAGACATTTAGGATGTTATACGTTTCATAGTCTTGCTCTAGATCGTGCGATAGAGTGATCGGGTCTAATTCCTGCCTAACGATTACTATGTTTCGACCTTTCTTACCTCGGGCTCTTTTGGTTCAATGTTACTTGAATGAATAGTGACTATTTTTCAAGTGGGATTTCGGGAGTTAGAATGGTTCTAGAGCCGGCCCGGACTACATATCTAGGTTGTGCCCGAAAGAAATGCAAAGTCTTACATACCTTTTCCGCTTCTTGCCGGAGCCCAAATCTCCGTCGGCATCTCGAGGCTTCACTTTGGTCAAGGTTCCAATTACCATTCATAAGATTTGAAACTCTAATCTTGAATAGGTTCTTATGAAAATTTCGCGCATTCGAAATATATCATGCCGCCAAGTTAAACTTGCGGGCGATTTAAAATCAACGAACAACGGATGCAGGAGGTGACTATGCATTACGGACAATTATACTAACCATTTCAATGACTTGTAATTCCCCGATTCAAGTAACCTTCGCCTTCCAACTAACACAAACGATCATTTGTTTAAATATTATTCGAGGCCATTCAAACATGATTTAAGAACATTTCAAGCATTCCATACTTATTCGAGACCCAAACCATAGACTATATTTTGCGTGACCCTGTAACTACATTAATTTGTTACATCCTTTCTTTGAAATTCATAACGATACCAACAATCTCATATGCTAAGGTCAAGATCATTTCCATAACCTGATGTGTGACATTCGATTTTGTCGTAAGATTACATGTGTATGATGTTATTGGTATGGAAACATCAAAGATCTCTCTACCAAAGATGGAATAATAAAAGTTGTTCAATTTTTGAAAGAAAGTGAGGGAGTAAAATATGGCCATGTGGCCAATTTACATGAGTCCATGGATTTCATTCACTTCTACATAAGGATGACATATGCAAACCATCCATATCAACATTTCAAGTTAAGAAAAATCATGATTAGATTTCAGAAAACAAACCACCAACCATTCGGCCATAGCTTCCAATTTCAAGACCAAATTTTCATAAGTTTCTACACTCAAACAACACACATATATAAAACATGTAAACAAGATTGAATCTCACTTCTTGGAGGGTCTTCACCAACGTGGAGTTGTTGTTTCAAGCGTTGGATTGTCTTTCTCATCCTTTCCACTTTGGACAAGTCCTTCTAATTGTGAAGAAACAAGAAGTAAATTCTCCAGCCTTGTTTTATGAGTTATGGAAGGTTTTATGTGTGTTCATTTTATGTTGATATGGATGAAATTTCATGAGATATAGGATGATGACTAATTAGTCATCCCCCCCCCCCCCATATATATATATATTTAGCCATGCACATGGTGTTGTGTGTCTAGGTGATGAACTAAGTTTTATTTTTTTTTTTTTTCTAATGAATCCAATCAAAGTTTATACATTTTGTTGGCTAGAATTTTCCTCTTGTATGTGTCAAGAAATGAATTTTTCCTTTGTCATTTTTTAGTCACATGTTGTTATGTGGATTTTATGTGGGCCATAGTCCAGTTTGAATTTCTTTTTGCAACAAGTCATGCATAAAAATTTCCAATTCCATTTTGTGTATTTAGTGTAATTTTTATTTTTATGGAAATGTCATGGTAAAATATAATTGTTGGAGTCAATCACGCCATTTGAAATATTCCAACGGAATGTATTAGAGGTGAGGTGTTCTCGGGTTAAGGGATCAATTTCGGGTGGAATTGAAGTTTGTTGGATTATTGGAAATATTGTATGAATTATTTAAAGAGTTCTTGAATATTGTTTGAATGGTTTTGGATTGATAATTGAATATGCGTTAGTTTGATTACATGTTGATTTGTATGTATGTAGTTGTAGTAAGCATAATTGGGATATTGTTGGAATGAGTGGAGAAGGATTATTAATGTTCGAATGTGTTTCGAATTGATTGTGGATATTGTTGGAATGATTGTTGGTGTTGTTGAGTTTGGCCGAGTTGAATTCTCGGGGTTGGTCCATTTATAAAGGAAGTCTTTGCCCAATTTTCCGTAGAATTATGTGTTAGTTGGAAATGAGCTTTTGAATGCTTGGTTGATGTTGGAATTTATTAATGTCATGTATATCTTGGAGAGTTCGAGATATAAGTTTGATTTGGATTAGCGTTGTGTACGAGCGAGGTATGTAAAGCTTAACCCTTCTTTCTTTTGGCATGTCTTAGTTGAATATAGGCTATGATACTAGCCTCGAGGAAATTCCATTCTCATAATCCGAGCATGTCTATGATTCGCGTTTGTCTTTTGGTACTCGTATGTTGATGTGAGAAAATATTGGTTTTTGATGTTGTTGGAAAAATTGATTTTAAAGTTGCATAAAAACTTGATTTTCAAAAAGTTTTATTTTTAAACGATGTTGAAACTACGAACGCTCATAACTTTCGACTAAGGGCTCGGATTGCCTCGATATCGTTGTGGGGGGTTGTATGACGTGTGATGAGTATGTTTTTCATAGGCGGGCCCGGCTCGGGTCGACACTCGTCCGTGGGTCCCGCGACCTTCCTTTGTACACTTCGGATGACGTTTGGAAGAGTTTGGTGTAACGATTTTCCCGATCCCCAAGTATGATCATTTTACTTACTTTTTGAACCTATGGTAATGATTTTATGCATATGGTTACTCACGACTCTGCTCGTGCGGTTTGTTGGTACATCGTTCGCCGGTTCCCGGGCCGGTTTGTTGTCGTGCGCATTATGATATATATTCCGGAGTTATCTTTGTGTTACGGTTCCCGAGACCTCGCCATAGGGGCGGGTTCCGTTTATGAAGTTATCTTTTGTGATATGGCTTATGATGTGTTGTGATGATGTGTTGCGTTCGGGGATACGGAGATTTGAAATCTTTTGGTGTTATCTTTGTGTTATGGCGCCAACGACGGGCGGGCGACCATATTTTACAGGCCCTATGCATACTTTGTATTTTGAAAAATAAACATTTGACATTTTGGAAAGGTTACTTTCGGTACTCCTGTTTTAGTGTGACTCGAGATCTATTTTGTATTTTACGCTTTGCATACTCGGTACATATTTCGTACCGACCCCGGCCTTTCTTCGGGGGCCGCGTTTCATGCCGCGGTACGGACGCCCGGTTGATGATCCGCGCCTTAGGACACCTATCTGTTGTGTTGGAGTGCTCCTTTTATCCGGAGCCCACATTTTGGTTTATACTCGTTTGTTGCATATATGTATGTGTGTGTTCGGGGGTACGGCGGGGCCTGTCCGTCGGATCTGAGTTTGTTGGTTTGTTTAGAGGTACGTAGACGTATATGTGGGTTGTGTGCCTACCACGTACGGATGAGTTTGTATATTATATGTTTTGGGCCGATGTGCCATCTGTTAGCCTTGTCGGCTTTCGATACATATGTGTTTGAGTTTGAGATGTGTTTGAGACAGCGTTTGATATTTGTATGCGCGTAAGTCAGCTGTGTGTGATTCAGGTTTGATGAATGCGTTTGGGTGCCCAACTCGGGCACTAGTCACGGCCTACGGGGTTGGGTCGTGACAAAGTTGACCTTTGTGGCCACTCCGAAGGGTGCAAGATTTTATTATTTAAACTTTCAAAACCACTCCGAAGGGAGTGCGATATCTTATTATATAAGACTCTTCAAACCACTCGAAGGGTGCGAGATTTTATTATTTCATTCCACCTCGACTTATGTCTACATTCCACAACGCTATTATTAGTATTATTATTATTATTATTATGCCCGAAGCGGCTAGGATTAGTATTATGTCACGAGTGGCATGCCCGAAGGGCCGGGGTAGCCGTATGTCACAAGTGGCATGCCCGAAGGCTAGGGAATATTATGTCGGGGCCCGGCATGTCCAAGGGGCCGGGGATAGACGTATGTTGGACCGGCATGCCCGAAGGGGCCATCATTTTATTTCGGGACCGGCGCCCGGAAGGGGGATAGACGTATGTCGGGACCGCGCGCCCGAAGGGGATTATTATCATTATTATCATTGTTGTTGTCATTATTATTACTATTATTATTATTATTATTATTATTATTATTAGGCGGAGCGAGTTTGTCCGAAGGACTGTTGTGATACTATATTTAGGCTGTGCATACTAGAAGTTTGGTGTATTCGTATTCGTATCGTGTGTATGTTGAAGAACGTGTGTTCACTTGCATTATTTACTTAAGGATTGTTGTAAGACCCCATGTGTACATTTATGTTTCCTCCAGCGAGGGCTGCAGTGTCACACCCCGACTCTACTAGGGTGTGATGTGCACCCGACCCCGTAACGAGCGAGCGAACGCGACTCTTACTACGCGCCAATTTTTTTTTTCCTTTTAAGACAAGGATACGTAATAAAGCTTACTAAAATACTCTTTCTGTCGCTTTCAGAGCAAATATAATCCGTCACTGTATAACACTTATATCATAACACCAAACTAACACTTTGGCGCACGGGCCATTAACAGACTGACTACCCATACCCCTTTCGAACTGTCCGCAAAGTCTAACTTCGATTCGGACATCGTAGCATAGCACGCTGACACGGCGACACTCCAGAGCGAACGGAGCTTGCCAACTTTGCTAAAACATCTTCTATCCTGGCTGCTATCCATCTGGGAGTACCTGCGCGGCATGAAACGCAGCCGAAGGAAGAGGGTCACATGAGCAATGTACTGAGTATGGAACTGAATAATAACATAGTAAGAGATATAAACATGAGTAACAACAGGATATCGTATCATGAGGTAGAGGAATAACCTGTACATGTGAACAATTACTGCATAGGAATATAGAACATATCATCGAATACCAGAGTAATTTGTATATAGGAGTGCCCCTGGGGGCGGATGCCATGCAGGCTAAGCTGTCTGTGAAAAACATTTCTTTCCATATATATATATATAGAAAACATAACATGGTATATTGCCGAGGCGTCGGCAGCCGATCCATTTAACCACCAATGTGTATATGTCCCGCGTCCGGGCATCCCGCGTCTGGGATGATATCAAGTCAAGTACGGATACATGCACCGTGTATTCATCCCGGCAACTATAGCGCTCTGCCTATGCCCCATCTTCCCCATATACATATATATACATATACATGTACCATAGTATGCAAGGGAGCCCAAAGAAAAGCCATAACTCTATCGGAGTGACGTAAGGTCGGTAACCTCCGATTTTATTATGGAATAACCACGGGCACTTTATCTCACCTTGAAAGAACTAATAATAAGGCGAGACCATTAACGGAGAGTAACTTCATGGAAAAACATCTAATAGAATCATAAAGCATCATTTCGCATACTTAAAATCTTTGAAATAGTCATTACACGACCATAGGCTTAACGCTTCGTAACGTCGTATCCTTGACATTCTCATCATAGACTTTTTCTCATATCTAGCATCATCATTAATATCGTATCATCCTTAGAACCATGGTCATCGTTTTAGTCGTTAAGACTTTAAACATTGTAAAACTTGGTTTTAGAGGAAATGAATACTTTGAAGAAAACACTTGTAAATTTTAGAAAGGAAAATCATGCATTGGGGTCAAGAGTTTGAGATAATAGTCAAAATACCCCCCAACGTTTGACCAAAATGCCAACTACACACCGAACCTTTGCGTTGGTCCTATTAACCCCCTGGACAAATTTTTTCAGTATTAAATGCCCTTTTTGATATGTGGCAGTCGATATGGCCAAACCCCAATTATTAACGGTGTTTGTCCACAAACGCACGGCCCACGTGCCACATCTTTAATTTCCCCATTTTTATTAATTTCCCCCTTCCTCCATCCATCTACTCTTCTTCTTCAAAAAAAAAAAAAAATCTCTCAATTTTTCATACTCCATTTTTAGTATAGGATCCGAAAACCCATACCCAATTCTCCTTCATCTTCATCATCATCTTCATCAACATCATCATCATCGTCATCATCATCATCATCTTCTTCATTAGGAGTTGGAAAAAAAAAATACACCAACTTCCTCAAATTTGATCCAAAAAAACCCAAATGTGAAAAGAAGCTTCCTACACCAAGTATAACAAAGTTCATCCATTAATTTGATCAAACAATCAATAATTTAAAGAAACATCATCATCATCGTCATCATCATCATCATCTTCTTCATTAGGAGTTGAAAAAAAAAAAATACACCAACTTCCTCAAATTTGATCCAAAAAAATCCAAATGTGAAAAGAAGCTTCCTAACACCAAGTAGAACAAAGTTCATCCATTAATTTGATCAAACAATCAAGAATTTAAAGAAACCCACTTGGTGTTCTTCATAGCTTTCTCCAAAATTCCTAGCAATGGAGTTTAATTTTCTCCCCAAATCAACTCAAAGAATTAGTGCTTAAACAACTCCAACCAAGCAACAAGTAGCAACTCCAAACAAGCAACTTCCAATCAGATTTTCTTTAACAAGATTAGATTTTCGTTTTTTTTTTTTTCCAGATTTTCGTTTTTTTTTTTTGATTTTTTTTTTTTGAATTTGATTTAGGAAAAACAAGGATTATAAGAATAATCACTATCCTAGCTCTAAATTTATAATGGGTATTATTTTGACAAAAAAATGGAGATGGGTATTAAATAGGGTGAAGAAGAAGATAAAGTAGCCTAAAAATGGAGGGAATTTAAATTTACCTATGTGGCATCTACGTGGCAGTCCAGTTGGTGCTCCAAAACACGTCAGATGCTGTTTTTTAAAGGCTATAACGCGCCACTGAGCGGTGTATTCACGCTTTTGTCCACATCAGCAAAAAAGGGGCATTTTAATACTGAATTTTTTTTTCCAGGGGGGTACTAGGACCAACACAAAGGTTAGGTGTGTAGTTGGGATTTTGGTCAAACGTTAGGGGGTATTTTGAGTATTATCTCTCAGAGTTTAGTTAAAAATTTATTGTTGGCGAAATCGGGATGATAACGTTCATTGACTATAGTATGGAGATAAGCCTAATGGAACAATAGGAGGAATTAGGAATAGTGGGCCCACCTAGGATCAAATAAGGTGGTGTACACGCTTTACACGTATAATGCGTTGCATGACATTACTTATGAGAGGCACGTAGGGTGGTCGGGTGTTATTCATGCAAGTTCTAGGTGTTTTTAGACATTTCTTTCAACTATTCATGAACATTTATTTCAATTCTCTTGAATGAATAGTAGTCAAATTCAAGCTCGGATTTCTAGGAAAGGAATTGTCCCCGAGGCCCGTGTTCAAGCCCTACGCCTCTAAGACATGCCAAAGAAGGGAAGTGAAGTCTTACATACCTCTTTCGCTCTTCTGCTACTCCAAATCCAAGTTGCAAGTTCGCCAGAATCTACAAATTGGTCACATTTACCCAATGTTAACTTGAGCATCTAAAAGTGAATTCTCAAAATAACACTTGTCTACCGAAATTTCGGCAGCATTTCCCCTATAAATGCACCATCCCGAGAATATGCGGCCAATCTCAACAACCAAACCAACAATCATAATAACAACATCGATAGATAATTCAAGATGTCCAAACCAACATCCAATCTTACCGAAACCTTCCAACTCAACCAGAAACATTCATAACACATTTTCTGCTTTCAAATTCATAAACTATGTCAACAATTCCATAAGTGATTCAAAACGTATCAATAATTCTTTTCTACACAATTCGACGACATTTCAATTATGTTCCACTAAATTTCATATGATCAACTCCATAGCAATGCTCTTAAGTTCAAATACCAATCCAAGGTCATTCAAACATAATTTAAGAACATTCCAAACAATATGCCATAGAACCGAAACCACCAATTTCCATAGAGACACCCATAACGTCTTTCTTTCTTCCAAATTCATCAATGACGCCAATAATCCATACTCTTGCAACATTATTTTCATGAATTCAAGAAAGCATATTAAAATCATTAACTTCCAAATCAGCCCACACAACTTATAACTTCGACTTGGATCATTGAACCTTTATTTTCAACATAAAATCCACAACAAGTAACAAACAAAATACTAAGTAAATCTAATTCATCCCTTTCATATTAAGGCAGCCCCTCATTCGGCCACTTCATGCATACACACAACTTCATGAATTTCATCCATTCCTTTACATTACAACATGCACAACCATTCATAATACCATCATCCAACAAGCTAAATAAATTAGTTTTTCACTTCTATGCCATATTACATATACACGGCCATACAACACCACAATCTCATGAAATTTAATTCCTTTCTACACATCACAACATGCATAAACACCTATAAAACATGCAAGAAAGATTGAACCTTACCTTGTTCCTTCACTTCCTTTTCTCGGCTAGGACATGCTCCTTGCAATACAATTGGTTTTCCTCTTCCAACAACCACTCCATATGATAGAGGACCTTCCATTTAGTATGAAAACATGAAGAGAATAATTTTCCATAACCAAATTTGAGGGGCTGGTTTCGGCCAGCCCTCTCTTCCATGGCCGTTTGCTCTTTTTTTTTTCTTCTTCATGTTTCTTGAAATTTCTAAAGTGGAAATGATGAATTGTGCCTTGTGTTATTATCACACATATATATATATGACTATATAGGCACATGGCCGGCCACCTCCCCATTTTTTCTCCAATTTTCTAGATTTTTCTTTTTCTTTCTTTCCTCCAAGCTTTCTTCAAATTTCTAGATTTTCCTTAATTAATAAAAGATGACTTCCATGCTTACTTGGTCATCCTTTTATATATATATAACTATAAAAATGTGCACATGACCATGCACATGCTCCATGTCTTTTTTCTTCTTTTTCTCTCTTTTTCCAACAAGTGATAATTTCCGAATTCCAAATTTGCCCTCAACACTCCATGCCAATAATATTATAAGCGACTTGCGCATCCAACTAAAATATAACTTCGTCCTCAACTTCCCGCCATTAACTCGAAATATTCAAATGTGCAAAAATGCGAGGTGTAACATCCTTCCCCCTTTAGAACATTCGTCCTCGAATGTTCAATTAGTCTTTGTGGGGTCTCGCCAAGCACCCTCGGGGAGCTCCCTTTTCATAGCTAGCGCTATCCTTCGCACTATCTCTTAAGTTATCCAATATCATTTTCTCATCATCCTCGTTCTCTTCATACACGTCCATTTTCTAGCGTCCTGTCATTCGAGGTTTTTGTAAGACTTCTCACACTGCCTCAAACACCATCCTGATACTTATCCACTTGTTGTTGATTTTCCGATCTCACTGACTTATTTCCATGAAGGGGGTTTCATTTGTAATCCAAGCGTCCATATCGAACATATTACCATATCAACTGTCTCTATCTCATCCTTACATTCCTCTCGCCCGCTTCCCCCCTTTAGGGGCGTACCTATACCATTATCCGTTTATATTTCGTCCCATCTCCTCTTTCCCAATCTCAATCTATAGTAGAATAATAATAGCTTACTTTGCAACACTTGTACCATTTACTCTTGCTGTCACTCGGACTTCGGTACCCTTACTCGATTAATGCCTTTTGTACCGTGACTTCGGTTGCTGGGATTCATATGTCCACCGATACAATCATATTTGGGATATTCCTCACCTTTATATATACATATATTCAACTATTACTAACTAGCCCACAAAATACGTCCAAACGCTGTTCAAGCCTATCCTAGTTCTAGGGCTGTGACGCACTTCCGGTCTCTTTACCAAGCAAGTTTGCCTCGTCCTACGCGTCTTCTTATGATCTCCAACCATCCCATATACTCTAGTTTCCCTTAGGCTACCCTAACTTCTCGTTTGTCTCATATGTCTAAATATGTTGAATTTCTTGTAAACTTCCCAGGGTGTCACGACCCCTCTGGGGGGTGGATCCCCATCTTGTCCGAAAACCCCCCTTACCTATCGTGCCTTACCTCTTGCCATGTAAAACCCGGTTTTTTTTTTCCCCCAACATTAACTTAACGGGTTTTTGAACATAGCCGGTTTGCTCCCTTCGCCCAAAAACAAGGGAGAGATGCCAAAATACCGCATTTTAACGTACTAAGACGCATTACGTTCGACCTCTAGACATAAAACATTTTACATAGAAAAGGGCCGGTTTGTCTGCCCAAAAAATACAAAAGAGTACCAGAAGTGAGGCAACAACTGGCCTTTCCCGTCCCCTAAAACTCCAGATCAAATCCCTTTTTCCTGCCTGATAAACGATCCCCAAGAAGGGACGTCCCTAATATGTACCGGTTGAAGGGC